>NC_141032.1:35302500-35365000 GCF_052040795.2 Danio rerio
AAAGTTATATCAATCATAATTAAATTGTATAATCATTATTTTGGGGCTTAGAAAGAAACAGTGTAAAAAAAGTGTATTACACTTGTATAGTTTTGTTGCTTGAAAACACCTTTCCATCTTTGACCCATAGATTAAAATGACTTTTTAGACTTCATTTATATATAATATATTTATTTCAGCCCACTAACAAATGATAGACTGCTTTTAATCAGATTGCTTGGCAGGGGAAAAAAATTGCACAACCAATCTATTACTGAACTGAAAATACAATCCCAAATGAACGAATGAAAAATGAATGATGTGGTTAAGCAGCTAATAGTCTTCCTCATAGTCTCATACACCCTGAAATCCTTGATAATAGTTAGAACATTCAATCTCCCATAAGCCAGAAACTGTGTTTAACCCCTAGCACGTAATAATAAGTGCATGGAGACGTTGTAAAATTGTAAAATTGCAAAAAGCAAGGTGTAAAACGGTTCAACCCTATCATTACCTCATTCTAAAATCATACAGCCGTCTGTCTCGCTCTCTCTTTCTCTCCCCTTCTCTCTATTTCTGTCTGCCTTCGCTGTTTCACAATATTCTCCACTAATACTGCGATTTTATCAGTTTCCCAATCTACTGTCTGATTGAAGACTGAGGAGGACATTAACATACATGGTCTGTCACACACTAGAAGACACAAATAAATGAGCAAATTTCCATTTCCTCACATGTCACCTTCATTTACGCCCGGTGCTTTTCAAAACGGACAGATTTTACTCTTCTGTTTGTTACGTCCCTATCATTTTCACCTGTACCCCTGGTTAAGAATACCAAATATAGCAACGCTTGGGTAATGGAGAAAGTTTGCACAGGATGCATAGTTACGGATAAGTTCAAACATACTCTTTAATTTGTATGCGTTGTGCTGTATGTGTGTCAATTTACATGTGTGTGTGTGTGTCCCTCTGTGTGTGCGCGCGTGCTCGCTAAAGAGACTATGATAGAGCCATGGAGCAATTACAGCTCTTTTCCTCTGCGATTGTTATCTTAAGGGCTGTTGATTAGTCTTTGTTAGGAATGTTTAATCTTCATTAAAGATTTAAGGGGAGAAAAGTCACTTGAGAAATTCGGAAATTAAATATTTAATGAGCTAATTCCTATCTGCGGCTCACACCTTTACCCAGAGCTCGGCGTTTCTCATTGTCGTTAGCGATCGGAGGTCATTTTAAAACCTTTTACAGAGTAGGACATTAAAATGGATCACAGCTCATTTTTCTTGCCCACTGCGAGCACCAGAGCGACATATCAGACTGTGAACTTTTAAAGTCTCCTTCTTTAAGGTTAAATCAACTAATTATGAAGATTTTACACCCTGAAGATGTCAAAAGAGTAGGAAGATATTTTTTTTATGCCGTAATTCGCTCGTGTTTGTCGCTTGTCCGGTAGAGTTGACCGATGACTAGATGTTTTAACTCGCTACAGAAGTTGCGCTTAGTTGCTCGACTGTTTGCTGACACCAAGCGTTCACACGCAGGTTTATAAGGCCTCTTGTGGATATTGAGAGGTGTCCGTGAACAAAAAAAGTGGCCCGTTGGCTCTCTGGCATCGCGAGCGATGCTCTGAGACTGAGGAGCTCGGACTCCCTTCGTGTCACACGGTATTTGTCACATTTCAGTGAAGTGAACCAGGAAATTTGCTGGGCCATTGCTCAGGAGAAGAGGCGAAAGAGAGATAGGTCCTGATGATAGAGAGGGGGTGTGTGTGCGAGAGAGAGAAAAGAGATTGATAGAGGTAGTAGGCTCCATCTGACATTTGCTGAATTGTCCTCTTTACAGTTTGGCACCATAAGGACATTTGAACTCATGGGTAGTGGCTACATGTGGACTGTATTCACGCCTTCGGACTGAATGCTTTGCAAATGGAAACTTCATTTTAGCCATTGCATGTCCTTTTGTTTTTGTACAGTTTGAAATCTGCTATTTTGAAATGACCAGCTTGAATTTGTAACCTGGTCCAGTGCAAGACGTCAGTTTAAATCTTGTTCATCTTGGAAGATTATTATTATTTTTATATACGCTACAGTGTGTTCAAAGGTTTGGCATAATGTTTCCATCTGATATTGGGAAGTATTACTACAATCTATTTTTAATCAGTCTTTTTGTATTATTTAAATAAATAAACTTAAAAAAAAAAAAAAAAATATATATATATATATATATATATATATATATATATATATATATATATATATATATATATATATATATATATATATATATATATATATTATATATATATATCCGACACAATCTCAAGGCAATTCGTAACTTTTTGATTTAGTGGCTAATTTGTATAAATTCATACAATTTAATTCATACAGTTTAGTGCGTTTTGCTCATCACCCAATGACGGCTTGGTTTACGGGGCGGGGTTGAGTGCCACACCTATTTTTTAAATCGTTTCAACTTTTGTACAAATTAGCCACTAAACTGGCAAAACGTCAAATACGTTTCCTCGTGAGATCAGGCTGAAATATCAGTAAATTAGCAGTTTCATGGTTCATGTTTTATTTCAATTTTTTCCCCATTTAATCATACTTTTGAGTTGCATTATGGGACGCTGATCATGCACCTTTAAGTGGTTTCAAACTTTTATTTGTTTCTTTCTTCTGTTAAACACAAAAGCTATTTTAAAGAAAGCTGAAAATCTGTAACTATTGACCTCCATAGCAAACTGAAAAAAAAAAGTTAATTGTATATTGTTGCAAACAATTTACATAAGCTGAATTTATACAAATGTCAATAGTTACAGGTTTCAAGTTTAAAAGAAAAAAGAAAGTCAAACAAGTTTGGGATAAGTAAAGTGAGGGTAAATGATGACAGTTTTCATTTTTGGTTAAACTATATCTTTATGGGTCACATCATCCTTCAGAAATCACAAATATCACATTAAAATTATCTTTAAGGAACGTTGTTGTTATTATTATTATTATTATTATTATTATTATTCTTGTTGTTGTTGTCAAAATAAGTTTGTTAATGTTTCTTTTGACGAAAAAAAAAAAAAACTTTACACCTCCTGTAACATCCTTATATTCATAGGTTATCATTCTGGGTTAGATACATTGTCCTAATATATAACATTTTATAAATAGATGATAGAATAAAATAACAATAAAGAACAGATCTTAGAAAGAAACAAAGTTAGAGAGAATGATAAAATGGTAGCTAGAACATCAGAACACTAGACAGAATGACAGGATTTTAGATAGAACAGCAGAATGTTAGATTGAACATCAGGCCATTGGATAGAATGACAGAATGTTATAAAGAACAACAGAAATTGTGACAGAATGAAAGATAAATAGAGTGACACAACACAAGATAACATGATAGAATGTCACAATGTTAGAGTCAAATAAGAATAGAACATTAGATAGAACAACAGAATGTTGGATGAAATGATAATCATTTTATTAATTTATGTATGCTCTTTAGCTAGCATTTTAGCAACATTGTGTGTATAACTGAAAGTATTATAAAAGGTACGATGGTTGATAACCACCAGATTTAATTAGTTGATAGTTCTAAATACTGTCATTGATAGTAAATAAAGTTTTAACAAAAATACTGAAAGACTACAGTGGGACCGGCCAACAAGGACTTTATTATCTGCAAAAATTTGTAAAGTTTTATTTTGACAGGACTCTAATGGGGGCTTTTTATAAGGTCTATGTAAAATCAATTTGAGCATTTTCACTAATTTATTGGTCTCATTGTTTGAATGTAAAACAGAAGAACTCACTGTCTAATGTTTTAAACACCTGCATCAAAGTATTAGAGGTGAAAGGGCCAGGGTTATCCAATTTGTATGAAATCCAGGTGTTAAAGAAAGATCATAAGATTACATCAGACATGTTTAATCTTTTTTTTTTTTTTTTTTAAATCATTTCTATCCCTTCCCTCAGGATCCCGGAATCCCTTTAGGACCAACAGATTTAAATTTTAATTTGTTCCTTGTGCTAATAATTTGCTGAATTTTAATGGAAAGAGGTAGTCGTTGCTTTTTGTGCTATTATGTTGTTTAATGTTTGTCTTAAATGTATGATATGTTATTTATGTTGTAAAACAGAACAAATCAGCCCCAGAAAGGCTGATTTAGCTTAGACAATAAAGCTCACAGTAAAAAACTAATGTGTCTGACTTTTTCAGTCAGACACATTAGTCAAGAGCAGGTTTATATACAGTATATATATACCACATTTATACCACGTTTAAGCAAACACACACACACACACACACACACACACACACACACACACACACACACACACACATATATATATATATATATATATATATATATATATATATATATATATATATATATATATATATGTGTGTGTGTGTGTGTGTGTGTGTGTGTGTGTGTGTGTTTGCTTAAACGTGGTATAAATGTGTTCATGGAATAAAAAAAAACTGAACTAAAACTGAAGCTAAACTTAAAATTATAACAAATTTAAAAATTGTATTGAAATAAGTGATCATTTAAAAATGCAATACTTTAATCATCTTGATTTAGGCCAAAGGATAATAGTAAAAAAAAAAAAAATAGTTAAATAGTTAAAAAAGTTGGAAATTATATCATTATTTACTCTCCTCATCATAATTTAGCTTGGCATATCTTTAAAGTTTTGGTGGTTGGAGAAGTGATCGCAGCTGAGCGTTTTTAGTATTTCAAACCTTTATGACTTCCATAGTAATTCCTATGGAAGTCAGGGGTGCTCTTTAAAATATCTTCTTTTGTGTTCAACAGAAGAAAATAGCATGTCAAATACCAATTAGAAAAATACTTCTTGTAAAAAAAAGCCTCAGATAAATACATTCACATTTCATTATCCTTTCTGACAACAATCATGAAAGATCAACCATCAGAAACAAAGGCAACAGGCAAGTTGCTGTTGTCAGTTCAAGTTGAAGTAAAGGCCTCCATTGTGGAAAGCAGGCCTATTGACCAGGCCTGTAAAAGGAAGCTGCACATGTTTATTTAGCTGGTCGCCCACTCCTGGGAGGCCATTGATCGCTTCAGAGAGAGACTGTAATCTGCGTGATTGTAACGTAGAGAGGGGTTTCAGCGGAGCACAGGCACATTTTATCGCAGGTGGAGAGGACCCTGGGGGAGGGGATGGGGGTCTCAGGGGCCGCAGAGAAGATGGAGATTGGGGGGGATCGGGCTCTTAAAACGAGCTGAGGGTGAGTTGTTAAGTCATTGATTACTTGCCGACTGAGATTACAGAGGTGTAATGGCTGTGCGCAGATAACATGGCAAGTGCTTTCTCTTGCTCTCAGCAAGCATGTGTGTTCTTTGGCTTCTCTTTAAAAGGATAGTTTGCTTGAGGGTGAAGAGGATTTCTCAATTTTTGTTATTATGCATTACTTTCTTTTAGGAAAGACATAGGATATCAATAATTTGGCAGTATTTCGCATATTACAGTCAAGTATTTTGGAGCTAATGTACTAAAACTAGAGTATGTGGAGCTGATTCAAATCTAAGTTGTATACAAAAATTTACACTGGCCCTTTTTTTAACATGCACATGTTATACCAATAATCTAATTGTTAGATGATGCCAGATAGTTTGTTTATAATTTATCAATATAGTTGTTACTGTTAACTAGCTTATTATTAAGAAATTGGCTGAATATTAGTACTTATGAAATACACATTCTGCTTGGTCTTATTTTACATATCTAATATTAAACCTAACTATTACTAGAGTGTCCGTGGCGTCTTAAAAACTATTAAAAGTTGATAAATCAGTTCTGAGAAAATAAAAGCCCTTAAAAGGTATTAAAAAGTCTTAATCGCGTTTTTACGATTTCTTAAATTTGGTTAAAGCGTTGTCCAAAGTGTATGACTCCACAAAAAGCATAAATATATTTATTTTCCTCAATCTATTTGATTGATTTGGGCAGAGTGCGTCCGGCCAAGCTCCTCTGTCCGGGAGATGTCATGTAATTTGCGACAAACTTGGGAAGGTGATGTAACGCTCCCCACATGTAGCAAAACCATAGAGCAAAACTAACGGCAGAATTGGAAGTTTCAACAGTGGCTAAAGCCTAGCGCTGAAAACAACCACGTAATTTATTCTCTCAAGCTTGGTTTTATCCAAGCTTGTCTGATTTCTGTTGCACAGTTGTGCTCCATTAATTTATTTAACTACAACTGTTTATTAATAACTGTTTATTAAGTTAAAAGTTTAACATTGATTAGAGCTTGAAGTGGCGATGAGGTCTTAAAATATTCTGAGAAGGTCTTGAAAAAGTCTTAAAAAGGTATTGAAATGATCTGTAGGATTCCTGCATTTACCCTGTATTACCTTAATGACCATTAATAAGGAGCAAATTAGGCATTTATTGAGGCAAAAATTTGTTAATGGTTTATTAATAGCGAGAAATGTACCGTAAAATAAAGTGTGACCTAATAATTATATTCACTTTTTTACTTGCAAGATTGATATCTATCCCAAGGTATATTATACTGTTACAATGGCTAAATGTACTTGTAACATTTCAAACATTTCAGTGGGCTGTTTCTTCACATTTAGGATGTCAGTACTTCGGTAGTATTTGGTCGTATTTTGGAACTTATGTTCTGAAACTAAAGTATAAGGAGCTAAATTATAATGGGGAGAATAAATAATGATAGATTTTTGGGTGACCTATTCCTTTAACTATGTTTGAAAAATTTAATAATTAAATTGTTAGATGATGTCAGATAGTTTGGTTTTAATTGATCAAAATAGCTGTTACTATTAACTAGTGTCTTATTGCTAGCCTATTATTAAAATAGTGTCTGTTTATTAGTACTTATGAAGTACATTCTGCTTAATCTTATTCTACATCCCTAATGCTTAAACCGATTACTTTAATGATCATTAATAAAAAGCAAATTAGGAGTTTATTGTGGCAAAAATCAGTTAATGGTTTATTAAAAGTGAGAATTTATAATTTCTTTACTTGCAAAATTGACATCTATCCCAAGGTTCTGTTACAATGCCTAAAAATACTTGTAACATGTAAAACATTTCAGTGTGTTGTTTCTAAATCCAAACTAAACTAACAACACTCACTGAAAATAAAATAACAACTAGCAATAATAATAATAATAATAATAATAATAATAAGTGTTTTCAGAAATAATAAGCGCTCGTTTTTGGTAGAAAATCTGAGCCCTTTTTTAGGAAAAAAAAATACCTGTAGAAGGCACCTTTTCAGGCAAACACATTAGTCAAGAGCAGGTTTATATACACAAATATATATTTTTTTGCATAGACAAAACATCTGTTCTATTTGTTCTATTAAAACTAAAAATAAATGTGTTCATGAAATAAAACAAAATAATAAAGAATAACTAAATGTACTTAACGAAATGCAGCAAAACCAATTAATTAATAAAACAAACTAAACCTAAACTGAAAATTATTACAATTTTTTTTTTTTAAAAGTCTCAAAATAATTGATCATTGCTTAACTATAATAATCTTGAATCAGGCAGAAGGAAAATAGTTAAAGGGGTAGTTCACCAAAAAAAAAAAAAAAAAAAAAAAACATTATTTACTCTCCCCGTTATAATTTAGCTCATAAACTCTAGTGTTAGTACATTAGCTTTAAAATACTACCAAGAACTACTAAAGTATTGACTTTTTTATTGATTTTTAAGGTAAATTCTCACTATTAACAAACTATTAACTATGAATTTTAGCTTAGTAAACTCCTAATTCACTGCTTATTAATATTTATTAAGGTAGGATTAGGGATTTAGAATAAGTTAAAGCAAAATATCTGCCTTTTAAATATTAATAAGTAACCAAGGTCTTAAGGTAATAAGGTAATAAGCCAGTAGTTAAAGAGAATTGTTCCCTATACTGAAGTTTCGCCAAAAATATAGTAGCTCGTTTAATTTTAAAATTCATGTGTGGAATAATGTTACAATGAATAAATGATTTTCCTTTAAAGAAAGCTGCCCTTTTGTTTTGTTTGTTTGGCTGGCACTGACATCCTGCACCGTGCTTCTTGCTGTTATCCTTATGTCAAACAATAACACAACCATTATGAAATCCCGGTTGGTTGCAGCAGGGTGATCAGAGCCCTCTGCAAGCATAATTGACGTGTTTGCTAACGCCACAGAGGTGTTCGAAGAGGGACTGAAACGGCGGTATCATAATTTCAAACTTTAACAAAACAAATTGTATTAACACGGCCAGCCAGCCCTAATGGTGCGGACTGGAGATGCGGTGCTTGTTTTAGCTGTAAATTGCACTCAGCAGGGAGTCCCCAGGGCTTCTGGCCATTTACACTCCTAATGAGTTATTGGGCACCCAAGAGCAGTGGCTCTAATTGCTTTGGCTTTTTCACTCCAGTCGTCCGAACTAGAGGCATTAGCTTCTTGAGTAAGAGGACTGAGAATGAGGAGAAAACAGGAAAACAAGACAGCTGTTGATGCCTTGATCGCTTAGGTTCACTGTCAGGTAGACAACGTCCAGGCATAGTCTAACTTCCAAGGGTCTTGTTTGTTTGATTGTTCTACTCTAAGTCCCCAAGTCGGATGATTCAAACCCAGAATTAGCCAGCTTCTTTGTACCAAATTGGATAAATCAAGTCTTTTTTTAGGGTTGCGCAGTACAAACAAGTCTTCTGTTTCTGTGTGTTTAAAGCAATACAATTACGCACACGCCTTTATGCTGCTAGTTTCCCTCTAATCTTTCAACAAAAGGCGGTAGCATATTATTCTTTCGCCGTCTGAATTATTGATGTAATGAACAGCCACACGGGACTCATTAGAAAATGGAAATGTCTTTATATACCGGAATGTGAATTGCACTAAAAGGCGACGTTGAGTATGTCTACTTAACTGTTTCGAACATGTAACATGCGCATAAGTGTGCAAATACTCTTCGCCGCTGAGTGCAATTGCTATTGCGATGACTATTGGTATTCCCCTTATGGATTTTGCACTCCACCATAGACACAAAGCGATACCTCACACTCAAAGCCCAAAGGAACCGGCTCTTTCTGCAGGCCATCAAGCACAGAGACCAAGCTAAGAGGGATCAGGCATCAGCTTGACCCCTTTAGGTGCACCTCTCAGAGGTTTAAGGTAAGTCGGACGTCATCACCAACCCCTGCAAGAAGTGATTGACAGCACGGCTGTCCAATAAAGCACCCCGACAGCGCAGATGAAAATAGGAGCGCTTGCATTTTTAATGGCCGTCCATGACCACAGCAACTCGGGGTTCGTTACGGCCCATCCAAACTGTCATATAGCGGATCAAGCACCCAACGTGCCCCACTCCTGTTAGTCTGCTTAATTATTTAGTGTGTATGTATTTACAATAGGTTGAGAAAGGCAAGGGAGAGTGGTGCAGTGTACATCTATAGCATGCATAATACATGATCCTGCTAAAGGCAATATGAGAAGGGGTTGGAATGGTGGCACACTCTTATATTTTGGCCCCTTTGGTCGCATGTGAGTTATTACTCCGAAACGCACATTTGGAAATCCTTGTTGGTGCGTAAGGTGGCTTGAGCATGAGAACAATCTACAATGCTTGTTTTACCGGCTTGTTCTGGCTCTCTGGAACAACAAGGAGTGTTAAAATGCGAAAGCGCCAGTGTATTGTTTGAGTGCTGAACTGGAAAGTTTTGACTTGGGAGAGCCAGAGTTCAGAAAGGAGGGGGTTTGCTTTTGTTAAGCATGCTCTGCCTTTTCACTTCTGCTTAAGTTCCTCCTTTAATCATGAGCGTATAATTAGAGAGGCCTGCAGTATGCAAATGTATTCGCATTTTCACCAGGTTGTTATGCAAACTTATTAAAACGTATTAAAATCATGGATAATTGCGAGGAGCCTGTGGTGAAGAGGAGTCAGATTCATTTTTTAGCCTAATGGTAATGGGGGACAACATGGATCGCTTTTGCGAGTAATGGGTTAAATTAAGGGTTAAATATGCTGAATCTGCTGGGATGGAGTGACCCGTTAGTATCAGGAAAGTATCCATCATGTGCTGTCAGTAATATCTGATTACAGAATAGATCTGAATGCAGTTTTTCCCCTCTGAAGGTCTAATGCAAATGATTAAACCTTTGCATTATTTACGCTTCGCAAGCGATGTGTTATTGTTTGGATTAAATACAGTAGAAACAAATGCGGTTTTGAACGTAGCAATCATCAAGGGTGATGAAGCATTTTGTTGCGAGGAAAATGGTTCGACTTGACCTTTTTCTCCAAAAAAACAAAACAAATGAGAGATCCGCACACACATAATTTGTAATATCGAGTGTCCTTTTGAGAAATGAAGAGCAAAGGTGATTTATTCAGCAGCACTTTTCATTTGACTTTATTCTCTATAATCACGTTTTGAGTCAATGTTTTAGAGTCTGCTGATTCTGGACAGGATCAAGACCTCAGCAATAAGTGATCCCCTGTGATATTGCTGTGTAAACTCTCTTACCGTCGCCTCTATAGATCTAATGTGGTACTTGAAAATCCATTTCTGTTATAAATATTCAAATCTGCGCCTTTCAGGTCTAGAATATCACATTTAGCCAGATCAATATCACTTTGCCTTTGAAATCCAGGAGGCACTTTTAGTGGATACCAGGGGGTGTCACGGTATCAAAATTTCAGCAGTCAATACCAATACCAATCAAACTGCATGATACTCATTCATCCTAATTTTTATAATATCGAAAAATAAATGGGTGTTACTTGGTGGCCCTGTACACTCGCCGACCACTTTAACATGTTTTACGGTTAGATATAGCCAACATAATGAAGAGATGAACATGGTCAGCAACAATACTTAGGTAGGCTGCATCTAAATTATGTTCAATTGGCGCCAACGTGTGACAAGAAAAAACGTTCTGAATTGTTCAACATTGGCTCATTCTGAAATTGTAGCCCTATATACATTTCTGGAGATCACACATTATGTAGCCAGAAGTACATATGGCTGCATTTCATTTTTTAAATAAACACTACGGTGCGGTATGATGCCATTCCTTTTCGCGTTTACCAGCTGATGGCTTACCTCCGTATGGACGGTTTTCAGGCTGTTGGTCCAGTTAGCTCGCCATGTACAGTTAAAGTCAGAATTATTAGCCCCCCTGAATTATTCACCCTCCTATTTAATTTTTTCCCCAATTTTTATTTAACGGAGAGAAGAGTTCTTCCACACATTTCTAAACATAATAGTTTTAATAACTCATTTTTAATAACTGTTTTATTTTATCTTTGCCATGATGACATTATTTTACTAGATCTTTTTCAAGACACTTCTATACAGCTTAAAGTGACATTTAAAGGCTTAACTAGGTTAATTAGGTTAACTGGGCAGGTTAGGGTAATTAGGGAAGTTATTGTAAACCGATGGTTTGTTCTGAAGACTGTCTGGAAAAAAAAAATTGCTTAAAGGGGCTAATAATTTTTTTCCCTAAAATGCTTTTTAAAAAAATTAAAACTGCTTTCATTCTAGCTGAAATAAAACAAATAAGACTTTCTCCAGAAGAAAGAACATTATCAGACATACTGTGAAAATTTCCTTGCTCTGTTAAACATAATTCAGGAAACATTAAAAAAAGAAAGAAATATTCAAAAGGGGGCTAATAAAAAAGTACCTCCTGGATGTTTGACGGTCTTTAGAAATGTAAATAGAGGTGTTTTCAAAATGAGCCTTGATTGGATTTGTTACACTCCAAAATACTGGGTTGATTCAACCCATATTTGGGTAGTACATGGATAAATTGAATCAGTGGGTTAAGATTTTATTTAAGAATGTTGGTGATCTGGCATCAAAAGGCACATTCAAAGGCATTTGAATCACATCACATCTCTTCTCTAATTTAATGTTCAGTTTAAACGCCAGCAGATCTGACAGTTAAAGACTTAAGTAGGTTTATTAGGCAAGTTAGGGTAATTAGGCATAACGATGGTTTGTTCTGTAGTTGTACTGTGAATAATTCCTTGCTCTCTTAAACATCCTTTAGAAAATAATGACAAGATGGCTAATAATTTGTTGGTCAGTTTCAACACAAATGTTGGCAAATATAATTGGGTTAAAACATTCATTTTCAATAATTTTTTATTCATATCTAGTCAAACCTGAAATTATTCATACCCCTTGGTTAATTATATAAAATTTTTATGTAATACATTTTAGCTTTTTTTCAGTTTGACCTTTAAAATCTGTGGTCAAAGTTGAAGAAATGGCAGAACAAGCTTCTTTTTTATGGACTTATTACAGCAGTAGTATTTTTGCAATCCTTAACGGATATCATCCCATTTCCTTATCATTTCCTGGGCACCACTGCAAAATTATGAAAGATGAATTCCTTAATTTAGTTTTGTAATTTCAGATCCCTTCGATGGATTCTCCATAACCTGAGTGCTATCGCCAGCCAATTTATCATTCTGGGAAGCAGCCAAAATGGGACCGAGCCTGCAAACTGTTGCTTTATGTATGAGTGGTTGATTTAGAGGTGAGGTTTTCTTTCCTGTCCATTTCAAAGTGCAGGGGACTGACAAGCGGCTCAAAAAAAAAAGAGCTACAGGCTGAGTTTCAATGCCAGCATGGAGCTCAAAGAGTGCTGTAGTAGATAACGGCTTGTGGCTCTGCCAGTGGCCCTAGTTATGTTTGAACCTCTGACCTGCGCCCTAAAGCAATATGTTGGCGGTGGCAACTTAACCCCAGAGAGGTTTAAAATTTAAATGCATCAGGTTCACAGCAACCCAAACATCTGTGAGATTTCATTATGCGGATTTCTTCCCCAGAACAACCTCAGCAAACTTCGCCATCAAATTTGCCAGGCCAACTTGTAATATTATCTGTTTCTCAGTTTTACTTCCTGTTCTCCTGTGTAAAAAAAAAATGATGGGGTTGAGCCACAGGAGCGGGCGAAGCCAATTACAGAGCAGCAATCTGATGATGTTATTCCAGGCATGATTTATGGTAATTGACCCCTAGCTGCGATGGTCATAATTAATCTGCCTCGTCACTTGTGGAAAAGGCCAACTGCTGGAGTGTATATATATATTGCGTAGCTCTGGGATCCTATTGTCTCTCAGCGACGCAGTGAGTTGAGCCGTTCCGTCTGAATCAGCGCCTTTGTCCCCCTTAAGCCACTCTCTGCAGCCCAGAGCCAGGTTTGCTCCTCTCTTTTTTGTTGTTCTCTCCCTTCTCAACTCTTCTCTCCACCATCTTTCATACGCACAGCGCTGCACTCTTTTCTGCTGTGTCCCTGTCCCCTGCGGCTGTGGTGACCGCGGGGTGGAAGTATGGAGGGAATGAAAGGAAAAAGAGAGATGGGGGTGAGGGCTTCGCAGAACAGAGATGGCGCTTCCTTTCCTCTCTGAGTTTGAATTAGCATTCGTGCGGTTGGCTGGCAGCTCCAAACAAGCCTATCAGCGGATGGCTTTGATCAGGGTTTCCGCAGCAGCATTGTAGCTAATGAGGGTACGGCCTGTGAGTTACTGTGCCCATCACTCTTCACGTGGCTGTCTGTGGCAGCGCCAATCCGCCGCTGGCTTCCATGACAGCTGACTGCATTTCCCAGCTCAGCTCTCTGAACGCTCCTTTATGACAAACCAACTCATTTACCAAGTTAGGGAAATTTTGCTGAAATCTGATTTGTTAATGAATTTATTTAGATTTTTTTTTTATGTTTTTGGAGCATCTTAAAATTCAAAACTTTTTTAATGGATTTTTTTTCTAGATTTACATTTTTTTCCCCTGAACAATCATTCTCTGTTGATTTATTAATGTTTTTTTTTTTCTAAACATTTCAACAAGCAACCCAATCACTTTCGTTCACACTTTATTTTGATGGTCTGTTTGTTGAATTTAAGTTACAATGCATGTACAACTAATTCTCATCAGATTATAAGTAGACTGTTAGGTTGGGGTTAAGGTTGGGGTTAGAGTTAGTGTAAATTTCAATGTCTTATATTCAGTTAAATGTCTGTTGACGAAGCAGTGTCAACAGATATTAAGCAGACAGTCTACTAATACTCAATTGTACCATCGAAATAAAGTTTTACCACATTCTTATGGCACCCTTAAAAATCCTTTTAATGCATGTAAGTACAGTAGGTAAGTGATAGGACAGCTAGCTCTCTGCAACTCTCAGATGGTCGTCCACTGAAACTAGGGCTGCACCTGGTCAGTACCTGCATGGGAGACCACATAAGAAAGCTAAGTTGTTGCTGGAAGTGGTTTTATTGAGTCCAGCAGGGGGCGCTCAACCTGTGGTCTGTGTGGGTCCTAACGCCCTAGTATATGGATGGGGACTTTATACTGCTCATTGAGCGCCGTCTTTCAGTCCTGACACTCTGTGGTCATTTAAAATCCCTGGATGTCCCTTGAAAAAGCATCCTGGCCAAATTTGCCACTGGCCTCTGTCCATCACGGCCTCCTAACCATCTTCTTATCATAATAGGGTTCATCAGTTGGTGTCAGGTCTGGCACAATAAGGCTGCCATCGTATCATCTAGGTGGATGCTGCACACATGCGGTGGATGGTTTTAGGTTTCTTCCAAAAGTATGTAAAGTCTTTGAGTGTCCAGAAAAGCACTATTTCATTGTAAGGAGTCATTAATTCATTTATTTTCTTTTTGGCTTAGTCCCTTGATTAATCGGAGATCGTCCAGCATATGTTTTACGCAGTGGATGTCCTACTAGTCACAACCCAGCTCTTGCATTCACACCCACACATACACTACGGCCAATTTAACTTATTCAATTCACCCAAAGCACATGTCTTCAGACTGTGGGAGAAACCGGAGCACCTGGAGGAAACCCACACGAACACGGGGAGAACATGCAAATTCCAAACAGAAATGCCAACTGACCCAGCCAAGGCTCGAACCAATGACCTTCTTGCTGTGATGCAACAGTGCGAACTAAATAAATAATAAACTTGGAAGAAATAGTTACTGTAGCTTTCTAAAACTGTTACAAACCTGAAGGACTTTGCATTTTCTTTTGATTTATTACCTTTTTATAACTTTTTGCTTTACTTTTGTTTGTTTTTTTCACTTCAAACATTTTAACAAACTGCTTCATAATTCTTAAAAATCCCCTTTTTTATGCATGTTAGTTATGAGCCCTGAGCTCATAAGATCCTGGAGCCCAGGGCTCCCTCCCGTTTGCAAGGTGAGAGGGGGAGTTCAGGTCATTCTAGAGAACTCCCCTGCTTTAGTAGCTAATGAACAGACAGTGATTGCTCTTAAAAGATAACTACTTACTAGATGCATGTCTATAGTGCCAATTTGGATTAGTCAATTAACTAAAGTTGCATGTTTTCAGAAGATTGGGGGAAATTGGGGAACCCCAGGGAAACCCATGTGAGAATGTGTAAACTCCGCACAGAAACGTTGGCTGGTTTGGTAAGGACTGAAACCAGTGACGTTCTTGCTGTGAAGCAATAGTGCTAACCACTGGGCCACCATGTCACCCATTTAGGAAAGAAGAGGAGTAGGGGTGAAAGGGGGGATTCTTCAAAAAGAACATGGCTGTGATATGGAACTTAGGGTATTTATAGTGGCTTAGGAATCATATGATTGGTAAATCATAAATTGAGTAATGTGGGACCAGCCGCAAGTAATCATATGCACATGATCCTCTCGAAATTAGTTTATAAATAAACTTCACTTATTGTAATTAGTGGTTCTGATACAAACCTTAGACCCTCTACATTCTACAAAAGGTTCTTTATAGTGTAAAAAACGGTCATTTAAGAACCTTAAAACCTTCTGTAAATGATTCTCACATTAAAAATAAAGGAAAGAAAAAAGAACCTATGACAATTCTTAAAAGAACATTTTATGGAACCCAAAATGATTTCCACACCCTATAAACACTGCATTATTTTTATATATATATTTTTTTGTATAAATGCACTTTATAACTTGCTTACACCTATACCCTGCACTTGCTGCTATTGCACTCCTGGTTTCACCTTACCTGCATTTCGTTGCCTTGTACTTGTACATGTGTAATGACAATAAAGTTAGATCTAATTTAATCTAATCTAATCATTGCTGTAAGAACACATTCTAAAAACATATATATTATAAAGTGTGTATAAATAATAGTTTGATGATAAAATGTTTGTGAACTTTCCATGCAATCTTAATTTGTAATTTTTTATTTTATTTTATTTTTGGGGGGGTAGGATAATCTTTATTTTAATGTTAAAAAAACTAAAACAAATCAGATTATAATGAACAACTGAGAGAGGGAACTAATTCCCCTGTCCTTGTTCTACACTGCTGCATTGGACTGCATGGAAAGCAGTGCTCTGGCTGCATGTAAGGGCACTGTGAAACAAAAATGTTCTATTGACCTGCATTATGTGTGCGTTGGAATCCCAGGAGCTAAATGGCAGGGGCCACTATAGAGTTCTCTCCCTTTCCCCTCCTACCTGATTCAGTGTGATCCCAATCAGTGCGAGGGCCTCCTCCAGAGCAGCGGGGTGGAGAAACGAATCTCCCATTGTTTAAATCCCGAGTGGATCTGCCGAGGAGATACAGCCATGAGAGCGAGAGGCGATTTCAGTAAAATATTGATTCTGGTTAATTAGATTGCTATCTAGTCCTGGGGGTTTTGATTCCGAGTCACAAGCTGAAGACAAAGCCTTAAAAATGAATTTAAATTAAAGAAATTCAATATTTCAGCACCGAGCGTGATTATATTTTGTCCCCTTATGAACAGAGTGTGGTTTCACTTACTGTAGTGAAATCTCACTTTGCTCCGAAACCTGTTTCTCATCCATTTTTCATTTTTAATATGCCTAAAACCACTGTTAGATGGGTGTAAGCCATATATGTGTGCTTATCGTAATCTCTCAATTCACTTTTGAGGCCGTAATGTGTTTCAGGTCACGCTGCACTAATTAGATTCGTATTTTTGAGCTGGAATCTGACAGCAAAGCCCACCACGCTGTTAAAAACCCAACTATACAAGGCCTAGCTGCTAACTTTATTATGTATTACAGATGTTATTAAGAAGTACAGCCGCATCATTGTGCCTCTATGACAGCTGCCATCGCTACTATATGTATAGTAGTTTGTTCAAAGACTTTCTGGACCTTTAGTGGTCTTTTTGCTCACAAGCGTCCATGTCTGTCTGACAGCTCCTGCTCTCTGCTGACTGACTGACAGAGCCTTTCAGTCATTTCCCTTGTTCTCCTTCATTTCAGATGGTAATTAAAGTTTTTCATTACATTCCGGCAGTAAGAGGTCACTGTTTTGATTAGCCCACATGATACTGTCCATTGAGAGTGCTCTCTCTCTCTCTCTCTCTCTCTCTCTCTCTCTCTCTCTCTCTCTCTCTCTCTCTCTCTCTCTCTCATTTTTTCAGTGAGGCAAACTTAAAAAAAAACCTTTTTAGTTGGTTTCACTGTATGCTTAAAGTGATATTTTCATAGTGTTTTGAAAGTTACAGTACAAGGGTCCGTTCTTCGTACCTCTCTTAAAAGATCTAAGATGATTTGGCATTTACTGGATCTTTTAATCTTGATAACTGATCTCTGGCTAATCTGGTTCTTCAAACAAGTTTGCAAATCAGATTAAAATGTCTGGATGAACTGATCTGAGATCACTGCGTGTGTTGTGAAGGACAGATCTATTGATCCTTATTCATGATCAGCAATGTAACGATTGTAATGACATCATCTGATTATTATTCAATTATACATGTGAGCAAATTTTCATAGAATTCATGATAAACGGTTTGTTAAATATGATACAGAATAACTCTATATTTTTGTTGTGAGCTGCAGGCTTTACACTTTCATGTGTCAAGAATATTTAGCAATTTCTATTTAATTTTACATTTTAGAGCGGATTTTCTTTATTATAGTAGACCTACTATAGGTCTATTTAAGTTTGTTAATCTGCAAATTTAAATTAACTTTGCTTTAAAAAGTATTTTAATTTTGGTAAAAGTGTCTGCAACTTTTGCAAGGCATCAAATCATTATCATATTAGCTTTCAAAACATGTGCATGACTGCATAAATTATTATTCTTTAAAAAAAAACAGTCAAATATTGTGCATGTCTATTATCATCAGTAATATTAATACATGTTCTCCTTGATCCTCTTGGGGAGAACCACCGTATTTTGTACTTTTATTTCAGAGTGCAGATAGCATAAGTTTTATTTATACATTTTTTAAAACTTAAACATAAATACACTGTTAAACCCAAAAAGTTAAGGTAACTCAAACAGTTTGAGGCAGGCGATTGTAACAAACTATTTTAGTTCAATAACTAATCCTAATGAGTTCTTTGAACTTTATTCATTTGAGTGAACGAAACTATTTGAGCACTGTAAAACCCCCCAAAATAAAGAGAACTCAAACCAACTGTGTAGTGTAAAACTCAACAAGTTAAGGCAACTCAAACTGTTTGAGGAAAGCGATTGCTACAAACCATTTGAGTTCAAAAACTAATCTATATGAGTACTGTGAACTTACTCTAAGTTGAAGTAATGAGCTATTTAATTAACTCTTTACCTTCAACACTGAGTTTAAATCTCTTTTCAAATGAGTAGAATTAACTTTCAGTAAATTTTGAGTTAACTGCACTCATTTCATTTGATAAAGTTGACTGTTGGGTTTTGCAGTGTATTATTAATTATTATAAATTAAAAATGTATACATTATTTTTTTTTTACTATTTTCCCAAGTGTATATAACCAATAGGTAACTACTGTAAAAAAAAAGAAAATCAACATTCGGTACGTACTTTTAGTGTTACCTTTGCTTAAAAAAATTCAATCAAATGCCTGCTCCTGAGAAGGTTTGAGCTACCAGACCTGATGTTATGACTATAACTCTTAGATAAGTTTTTAAAAATGAAACGATCCTTGATCTTGTCAAATCCTCAATACCAAATCCAGCTAATTGAGTAATCCATGTACGAAGAATAGACCCCAGGTGGCTCTATAGCCCAGAAATATATTCAGTGTATTAATTTATGTAAGAATATTTCATGTTTTTAAAATATATTTTATTTTATTGTTTGCTTTTTTTTGTCCATTCTGCTTGTCACAGAGCGAAAAGTTGCCTTACTAGTTGTCTAAATACATCCATACATCTAAACAACAGACAATTATACTTGCCTAAATAACTAATTCATATTTATATATTACAAATTATTTTTCAAAAATAAATAAATAGCGTCAAATGACTGGGACAAATAACGTTTAAAAGCATGTCAATCTGATAAACTTGCATTGCATTTTGATTATATATATATATATATATATATATATATATATATATATATATATATATATATATATATTTTTTTTTTTTTATTATTATTATTTTTTAGGCTTTTGATTTTGAGGTGCAATTTTATTTAGAAATTGTTCAGAAACATCTATCTGATTGACAATCTAAATGTCTGTTCAGTTATTTTATTCAAATCATTTATTAAATCATTGAGTTAAATCAATTAAGCCAAAAGTTAAAATGTGTCTGCGTATTCTAGTATTTGTGTTTGTGTATGCGTGTGTGTGTTCAATTCATTCTTTAATCAGCATTTCATGTAATTAGTTTTTCAAAATTATTAAATCAATATTGAACTGACGTCCCTAATTTTTGTCAGCGCTCAGATTCAGACCTTCTGTGTTCATTGCATCAAACTTGTGTGTAGAAGCGATGCCCTGTGCTTCAAGCTCAGGATCAATAGTAATGCAAGACCTTAACTGATGAGCAAACCATCTTGTCTCCAATCACGGTGACAGACCTCCCTCTCGATGACATCCTTTTGTTATCATGATTGAGAAATGTCAAAAAAAAGGCCCACATTATCTATTCAGTACAGCATGCTCCTCACAATGGCCTGACCGGACAATAATCACAATAGCGATCTTTCAGCTTTTCACTTTAAAGCAAAAGTGCAATGAAGCCTTCCCATGATTATGTGTCAGCCTCCTCAAGAATAACATGCTCGTTAATCGACTCATCACTTAATGAATGAGGGCCATTAATTGATTAGCAGCGATGCTGATTTGCCCTCTCAGCCGGGGCTTATTGCTTCTCCTTCTGTAAGATGAAGTAGCTCAAAGGGGCGTCCGCTGAAACCACCGTGTAGCTTCGCTTGGTGCAGCGCGCTATCGATTTGACGTCCCTCCCTCTTCCTCTCCAGCCGTTCAGTGGGGGGATCTGAAAGCTGCTGAAACGCCGCTTTCCTCGCTCCCCGAGGACCCTTAGCCCCAAATCTATTAAAGGAAATAAATAAACACATTCATTAATAGAGGCTTGTTGCTTTTTTTAGCCACTCTCTGCAAGCTCGAAGTTGGGACTTGGCTGAGAGTAGACGCAGAAGTCTTTGAGAGGTTGAGATGGGTTCGATCCTCCGGTGGCATTTCTTATTAACGCACCTGGCTCTTATCGGAAATCTAAGGTTACATTTGCTCGGGCATGCCAGCAGCGTGGCCCGCAAAAACAAATGAGCTAACTGGGATCAAGTTATCATGCGCTGCTTTCTTACCTTTTAGAAGTGGAAGCCATAAAGTCATTTATATTCGCCGCCATCCAATGTGAGGCTTGCTCGGAGAAAGAGTAGTGGTCTATTCTTCTGCTCGTTCCCACTTTTCTCTCTCCCCACCTAAGGTGAGCGGCTGGAGGATTTACAATGGCTGCCATGGCACCTCAGCCTCGTCCATAAACAACCGGCACTCCTGTCTCACGTGCCTCCACGTCGTCACAGCAGCATCCATCATCACAACTCTTAAGACAGTCATCCTCTTTCATAAGGAGGCTTCCTCCAGAGCCGGCTCAGACAGCCCGAGTAAATCACATGAGAGGGAGAGAAAGAGAATGGAAATAGCGACTGCGCTCGTGTAGCCCGCAGCTTTGATATACAGTGTTTCAATGGAGTTTTTACATTTAAAAAGCACCCAGTGTGTGGAAAACGTGAGACACAGACATGCAACACTGAGGATGCCTTCAGACAAATGTATGAAATTGAATTAACATCACAATTTTTACATTCATTATAAACACACAAAAATTACACCAAACACACACATTATGTGCTTTAATTTGTATATTGATATGTTCCACTTAGGTTGTGTTTAGACATAAAATGACGAAAACTATCCAAAACAAATTTATATTGTAAATATATATTTTAATTATCTTAAATTGAATTATTTATTTATCATTATTTTATATATGTGTATGTATTTATTAATTAATTTATTTACTTATTCACTTGTTTACTTTCTTGTTTGTTTATCCATTCCTTCCTTTCTCCATTCATTCACTCACTCACTCAAGTATAATCTTTATTCATGTTGTATGCATTCTGAAATTGGCTTAAAATTAGTGTTATGCCTCATTCACATGAGCAGCGACTTTGTAAATGCCTGTCGCTCTGGGTGGCGATCAGCTGTAAACGCAGGGGTGTGTGTACAGCACATAGACTACAATGGGCCTCTGCAGGAGCTGAGAGAGGATAACGTGAGCTCTACTGGTGCTCCTATTGGCTGTCGCTCAAGAAAGTCACTCTTCATTTGCATAAAGTTGAAGGAATCTCAACTTTGTTGTGTTACTTGTCACGCCCACCTGGTCACCAACAGTCACTGTTGCTCACTTAGACGGAGGACGCTAAAGTTAGCTAACTCTCTGTTGAAATGAATGGTTGCTTGTTGCGAGTCACTAGTGTGAATGAGGCTTAATACATAAAGCACATTCTGTCAATGTTTTGTTTTGGTGTTTTGTTTCATTATTTTGTTTTGTGAAAAATTCTGGTTTAGTCAAACCATTTTTACATATACATTTAAAACAGAAAAAATTATAGTAAACCAAATAATAAAAAACAAAACTACGGCATTTACTTCAAAATATAAGTATAATTATTTGTCCCATTTTGTCATGCCCTGCCTTCCACCCTCTTAAATTGTTGGTTTTAATTGTAAATTGTTTATCTCCCTCTTTTCTTGTATTTTAGTTAAGACAAGTAGAATATAAATATACATTACATTCCTAAATAAGTTTAAAAAAATTCAAAAACAAACAAACAAATTGCCTTGCAGTTCAGTATGGACAATTTACTTTGTGAATACTAACTTATTGCATACATTTTTAAAACTAAAGTGCATTTCAGGATCACATTTGAAAAACAAACACACAAAACACGTTTGCATCTTCAGACACTGTTTTCTGTATAGCGTATACTGTACCTCTGCCTTTCATAGGCCCTGAAGAGGGACTAGAAATAAGTCATGACAGAATATCCGCCACTACAAAGCTCCATCCAGCTTGTACAGTTTGTCTGCAGGTGTAGCTAGCATAACAACATGCGTTCCCACACATCTTAATCAAAACAGTGCTGTGCTTGCAGAGGCCACATGGGAAGTTGCTATAGTGTGCATGTCTGGTTTTATGGCCGCATGGATGTTTGCTGTCGGAGGGAGAGGAGGATATATTTGCCTTACAGGAGACAGGAATCTGTTCTCAAGCGCAGGCCATCAGGACTGCTGCAGCTCTGGCGAGTCTATTGGACATAAAATGATGATTAAAGGGTCCTGCCCTTTAAATAGACAATCCTGTTGACCCAATTTAGAGGCACAATCAATGCGCCACTCGGCAGATTAATTGAGACGCGTCTGATTGATTTTTTTTTTTTTTTTTTTTTAAGAAAGCTTGACAAACTGCAATGCTGCAGGGCTGCAACGGAGAAGCTGCCCAAAGTTGAGATGCAGTGAAAACTTCCCTCTTGTTTTTTGTATAACGGTTGCCTGAGAGGCCTTCTCCTGTATTGGGAATAAGATGGAGAGTTGAGAAAAGCTGGATAATACATATGTGCATAGTCATATATATATATATATATATATATATATGCATTTCAAGACCACCTATAAATGTGCTATATTGAATGGTTCTGTTGATTATTTTAAGTTCTAGAAAGATCTGTATAAGAAATTGGATGGCTTGTTTTGTTTTTTGCTTTGTTTCATGTTTAGTGGTGTTTTGTATACCATTTAGAAATACATGATGACATCTGTTTAGTTTAGAATTTGAACTATGATGAATAACAGAATGTATTGACTGGCAATGGATAGATGAATGGATAGACAGGTGGATACATTGATGGGTGGTTAGAGGAGTGGATTGATGATGTATAAATGGATGATGGATGGATGGAATGATGAATAGATGGATTGATGGATGGATGGATGGATGAATGAATGGATGGATGATGGATGGACAGGTGGTGGCGTTATTGGATGGACAGACAGATGGGTAGTTAAATTAATAGATGAGTAGAGAAATGGGTTGATAATGTATACATGGATGATGGGAGGATGGATAGTCGGATGCATGGATGGATGGATGGAGGACAGGTTGTTGGATGGTTCGATAGACAGACAGATGGGAGGATAAATTGATGAATGGATGGAGGAGTGGATTAATAATTTGTAAATGGATAGATGGATGGTGGATGGTTGGATGGATGGGGGATGTATGGCTGGACAGGTGGTTGGGTGATTAGGTGGTTGGATGGATGGACAGATGGTAGGATAAATTGATGTATGGATAGAGGAGTGAGTTGATAGTGTTATAATGGATGGATGGACAGATGGGTGGATGGATGATTATTAAATGGAAGGATGCCTTTTGTAAATGGATATGTTGATTGACTGAGCGACAAAGAGAGTGATAGATAAACTAAATGTGGTAATAGTTGCTGGTCTAAATATCAAGAAAGTCAATGGGGACTAGACTCGACTAGACAGTGTTTGGATAACCACATTCTGGAAAATATTGTCTCTGCCTTCAAAAAATGTATTTTATATCAGCTTGTAAAAACTGGAGGTTGATTTCCTTTTAAATATTTCCAATTGAATGCACAACCCTAAGAAATTAAAATGTTTCTTTCTTTCTTTCTTTCTTTCTTTCTTTCTTTCTTTCTTTCTTTCTTTCTTTCTTTCTTTCTTTCTTTCTTATTTTCTTTCTTTCATTACACATTCTTTACATCAGAGTTTTCATTATAGTTTCTGCAGCAGAATGCTGAAAATCCTGAAGGAATTGATTTTGTCCTCATGTAAGCATGTTTGCATTGCTGTTTGCACAGGTGTGAGCCGCACAGCAACGGATAGGAACATCGTTAAGGATGTTTGTGTCTCGCTGTGTCCCAGGTGTCTAGTGCAACGCACTCCCCAAGGTTCACTCAACACATTTGAGACCCTCTTCTCCGCATTCAGGCCCAGTTAAATGGCTCATCAATAAGAGCATCTGTTTCACCTTTGGAATCAATCAGTCGCTGGTTTACAGCTCGGCTGATGTGAGGTTTGTCTAAGTGCCGTCAACCTCAAACACGGTACAGGTGATCACAGATCTTATTACACACCAAAGACTCGTGTGCACTTTCATCAGTCCGAGTGTGGGTACACAGAGGTGTCTTTTATCTAGATGGAGGAATCTGATCGTATCGCTCAGCGTAGATGGATTTCATTACTAACAAATGCACACGCCGCGCTGTGCTGAATGATTTGAATAGAGCCATATAATGAGACGAATGAACAAATAATTCACTTTAATAGTGACGATCCTTCTACTAGCGTGGTTTGACGCGTCTGTCATTATTTCCCGGGGTTGATAGGCAGTTTGTCTCGATCCCCCTCAGGCACCAAGGACTAGCACGGAGCGTCTAATAAAGAAGAACATCATAACGTTTTACTAATATTTAATTATGGCTTTGTGGTCCAAGGACAAAGTGGAGGAAAGTGCATGGATTGCAGGAAGATGATTCGTAACTGTGCAGTGCTGATCATTTATTTTTATTAGCAGCGGTCATCGTGTCTTGGGTTCTTCAGCTCTTCCTCCTCCCCTGTGCCTCCAGCATGGCCTGAGCTCTCATCTCTAAAGGTAACGCTACACTCTTTGAGTGACAGTTCAGGCCCCTGAAGCCATACAGTTTTAATTAAGAACATGGCCCTTGTTGGCCCCTGGTCCCAGACCAGGTAAGGCCGGCGTGGACCACTTGGAGGGCGGGTTGCAATGACAGTCCTGGCCCGATTAAAAGTCACAAGGTTGACAGTTGTGGCATTTTTCCTTTCTTTTTTTTTTTTTTTTTGCATTTCCTTTGTCCTTGGTAAAAGGTCAGCGAGAAGAAAGTTCTATAGAAGCCCAAACTTGTGCAGCGACATCTAGTTATTTGAAATAAGGTTTAGTTTCAATGCTAATTTTTTATTAAAACAGCAGTGAATTTTTTTACTCATCAGCATCTTTTAGATAAGGTAATGCGTTGTGTTTTATAGAGACGCTGACTAAACAAAGTGACCCCTTTTGGGAGCTGCAGCTTTAGTCTCATTTACATCTAAAACAGCAGAGGGAACTTCTAAACGAATGTTTTGTTGATGTGTTTATAAACCAAGGAGATGTATTGCGCAAATAAAAAAAAAAAAAAACACACACAAACACAATTCCATATTTACCAGCGCATTAGAAGCAGTTTGTTTGGCTGCAGGGCACAACATGTTGGGTTGCCACATCACAGGAATTCCCTCTTGGGATTAGAACAAGTGCTTGTCTGGTGAGGTTTGCTGTTTCCTAATCACCTGGACTGGAACGCCAGCCTGTTTGTGTGGGTGTTTATATCAGCGTGTGTGTTTTTGGAGGTTTAGCTGAGGCTCAGGAGTTAATGAGGGCTGTTCAAGATGCGTGTGTCCGGCAAGGGGCAGGTAGTATGGCGTCAGCGTTTCAGACCAGGCTGGCCGGGGGGCGGCTCGCAGGTGGGCTGCGTGCGGCAGGCCACCCGCTCTGATTTATGGAGGTGTCAGCTCGTCTGGCCGTGGGTTGAACCCACAAATCTCAGCACCTTTAAATCATTCCTCTCCGGAGCGAGTGCGCGTGCGAGAAGTGGGGGGTTCGGAGGGGTGAGGTCGGGTGGAGACGGTTTTAACTGCTGATCTCTATCGAACGCCGAGGGGAGCGTACATAAATTCGTGTAAGAGCACAGATGTGTACGCACACGCATAACAAACCCAAGCGCGTATATATATGCTGATCTAGACAACAACGCCCCTCTTTATCAAGCCGTCGCTCAGTGTCTCTCTCGTTGCGGAGGAGATGTTATGCATCACTCACTGTCCAGGGGTCCCGAACAGCCCACCTTTCCCGCTGACATCTCCACCCCGGCTTTGATGGAAGAGATTTTTGTAAATCGGCAAATCTATGAAGAGATGCATTAGGTTTTGAAAATGTGGATCACTCATATCGCTGGCAATTGATTCCTCTCAGAGCGTCTTATTTGCTGATAAATGACTGTTGGATTGATGCACAGACAGATCCAGGAATGGATTACATGCGACTTTGTCAAACTCCTGATTAGATTCTCAAGCACCGATGCATTTATCTGTTTGGTTTCATGTTGGATTTCATTGACTCAAAATGCCAAGTTCATGTACTCAGCAGACAGGAGTTATTAGTGTTTGTTTTGGGAAGAAGTTTAAGTACAAATATAAAATGGATGATGGAGAAGTTTTACTCCATTAATACATTTTAAGATCAACAGTATTCATGTACAGTAAACCCAATCATTTAAAAAAACGACCCCACTTTAGACCTTGTCTTTAGTTTTTATGTATTTACATTTAAATTTATATTTTGGGAAATGTTATAATTATGTAAATGCATGTATTTACACAGTATCATATTTTTGTAATTACACATATAATTACACTGTAACTATATCCACCCTTAAACCTATCCACTCCACCAAACCTGTTCCTATCCAAATTTTACCTCAGTAGCACAATATGTGTGTAATGTAGGCCAGCTAGCAAAGTGCAATGCAGGTAAATCTCACTCCTCTGACCTCAAAGGGTGCTCTGGCAACAGAGGACACCCCCTAAACCTCACTTCCATCCTAGACGAGCCCCCATGTCTAACCCACTAGTCCTAAGGCACCCAACCCATTCTGAGCTGGGATCAAATCGACGATTCTTTAATTCAATTCAATTCATCTTTATTTGTATGGCGCTTTTACAATGTAGATTGTGTCAAAGCAGCTACACATAGAAGATTAAAGTAAATTAAAACAGTGTCAGTCCAGTTTTCAGAGTTTAAGTTCAATTTAGTTCAGGTTTAATTTTTACTGCTGAAAGTCCAAACACTGAAGAGCTAATCTATTGATGCGCAGCTCAACAAGTCTCAAGCAATGTGGTAACAGCAACAAGGAACAAACTTCCCCAATTGACGAAAGTGAAGGAAAAAAAACCTTGAGAGAAACTAGGTTCAGTGGGTACGACCATTCCTCCTATGACCAAACTTCAGAGCTGCAGTCTAAGTGCCGGAGGCTGGAGAAAGTTGGACGTCCATCGTGGAGAAGTTGCAGGAGGAGAGTCACCGGCTGGTGTACAGGCTGGCCCTTTAGGATCAATGTGAAGACTCGTCTGTCACTGGGGTCTTACAGGAATCAGTCTCAAGCTCTCCACTCCTCCATGACCAAAACAACAGCTGCTCAGGATACCGCCTGGTCCAGGATTATGGAAACATCGGGAATAATAAAAACAGACTAACGTAAGCGCAGATGCTGTTCAAATTATAATGTCTTTTGGGAAGTGTTCCCGGCTTCAGTTGCCATTAATAATGCAGACTAACAATCCTTTAGAGGATTTGGAGTTTTAAAAGCATTTGTCTCTTATGTGTAGGCTAATGCAAAGAGATGTGTTTTAGTCTAGTTTTAAACTGACAGAGTGTGTCTGCTTCCTGAACTGTGCTAGGAAGGCTGTTCCAGAGTTTAGGTGCCAGATATGAGAAAGATCTACCACCTACAGTTGATTTTGATATTCTGGGAATAATCAATTGTCTACAATTAATTGAGCATAGTAGACATGAGAGGCTATAATACACCAGGGGCTCCCTCAAATACTGGATGAGCTAAGCTGTTTAGGGCTTTGTAGGTATTCAATAAAATTAAAAAAAATGTATACAATATTTAATAGGGAGCCAATGATGAAAGAACTGGAGCAATATGATCATATTTTTGATTCTAGAAAGCACTCTAGCAGCTGCATTTTGAACTAGCTGAAGGTTGTTAATTAGGCCAACAAGGTAACCGCCTAGTAACGCATTACCTAGTCTAACCTAGAGGTCATAAAAGCATGAATAAGCTTTGCCGCATCAGACATTGATAGCATATGTCGAAGTTCGGCGACATTTTTAAGATGAAAAAATGCTGTTTTACAGATGCTTGAAATTTTGCTCTTAAAACGACAGGTTGCTTAATTTTTTTTACTGTAGATGAGGACTGAACTAAGAATCCAAAATGGGAGTCAGTTGCTCTAACAAGGAGGCTAAAGACCATGGCCTCTAGCGTCAATCGCTACAGCACATTTAGGCTGCATTTGCACTGCACTGTTCAGGTGACTCAATTCTGATTTTTTTCTCCCATGTTGCACAGATTGGAAATGACCCATGTACGTGTAAGCAGGAACAAATCACATGGATTCTGATTTACTCAAATCAGATTCAGGCCTTGTTCATATGTGGAAATTTATCCGGTATGAATCGGATCTGTGTTCTTGTGTCTGCAGTGTAAGCAGGTAGATCGGATTTTCACCTGTCAACGTGAGTCGCACGTCATTAAAAAACATAGCAAATGAAATCAAGTCTGACACTCTCTTTTCAGAACAGACTTCAGCAGAGTCCCAAACCTTAAATTTTATACACGAGGACTTTTATATTGTCATATAGCACAGGTATTCAAGCATGTTACTAGATTGTTACTAAACTAGTGCATACATCACGTGCATGGACATTGCATTAAGATGCCTTAGGGTTTAAAAAAAAAGCCTATAAATCAAAAGAAGGACAAATGAGAACCTTTCTGTCATAAACTATAGTAAAACAGCTTGTCAAAAGATTATCAGCTGTTAGTCAGCGCCCGCTCTTTTTTTTCCTGCTCATTGTGCCTTTGCCGTGTGCTGTGTAAATACAGATGATTGGATACGAGACACTTTTAAAAGATGAGGTAAGCAGGTCATCAAAAAAATCAGATACAGTCTCAAAATTGGAATTGATTATCAAGATCTGCAGCGTAAATGCAGCCTTAGAGGCCAGATTAGTGAGGTTAACCTGCAAAGCACTTCACTAGCTGGCCTTGATTACACTCACTCCCCTAAACCTCACTCTTATCCCGGACGAGCCCCCACGTGTAACCCACTGGTCCCACTGTACCCAATCCAGTCTGAGCTGAGATTGAACTGGCGATTCTTTGCATGGGAGTCGGTTGCTCTGACAAAGAGAGCACTTTGAGACATAGCATTTTGCTAGCTGGCCTCAGTTATACAAGTGTCATATAAAATGAACACAATAAGTACAGTATACTTATTTTTGGAAGTACCTAACAGTTAAGGCCACTTGATATAAAGTGGAACCAAAAATTCTTCCTAATGAAAAGAAAAGGCTCATTTGAGCATTTTTTTAAACCGTAAAATTGAAAAGAGATTTTGAAACAGCAAATTACTTAGTTTTTCAATATACACGCACATCAGTAAATTATGGCTCAGTTCAGCTGTCTCCCTGGCATGTAATACCAAAATAACGTCTCCCAGGGGATGTCTGGAGTTATTCGTTTGCATCTTATGTTGGTGAAGATATCTGGCTGACAACAGACGTTTACAGCACGCTCTGCTTCCTGGCGAAATATAGTAAAATAAGGCTTCTTTCACCTTAAAAAAGAAGCAAAATTTAAGGTTTTCTACAGTCAGACACTATCAGATAAGAAATACGTTTCTTTGATTATACGTGCATGCATACGTTTGTTAGTGTTACATATTCATGGCTTCACGATATGTTTTGTTTGCAGGAAATCGATACACGGCTTGATCAGAGCAGCATGCGGCTTCTTTATGCATCTCTCCTATACATGCAAACGATGATAAATTCGCATAGGGTTTTCCAATGCTCATGGGTATGTGAATGCGCAAGTGTACGTCCATGTATTATTCATGCCCGTGCAGTATAATACATGTGTTCAGGTTAAAAAAAAAATAAGACCTGCTTAAAAACATCCTTGATTTCACTGATGGAAGCAGACGGCAACAGACACGTTTGCTGCGCTCCTCACTTTCTATGTTTGGCTTGTAATTTAATTGAAGCTGATTAAACTTACAAATTTAGTCAGAGCACAGCATGCTAATGTAATGAAATCCTTTCCTGTTCAAAAAATGTGTTAGCTCAACAGGTATGAGATCAAGTACAGGAATCCCCACGGTGACCCTCAGGAATACATGAGCCACCACAAATACATATGGCACCAGGAAAAAAGTTATAGGGAGATTTAAGTTTTTATTTTAATTTGACACAAAATGTACTGATGTAATTTAACTTTTTGCTTTGCTTGCTAGTGTTGTCCTGCTGTGGTAATGCATATATAACGTCTGCTGTCACCTTAGAGGTTTTACTAGCTGTAATGAACAGAAGTAATTCAAAATATACACTCACCGGCCACTTTATTAGGCACACCTTACTAGTTCCGGCTTGGATCCCCTTTTGCCTTCAGAACTGCTTTAACCCTCTGTGGCATAAATTGCGCTAGGTACTGGAAATATTCCTCTGATATTTTTTTATTTATTGACATGATAGCATCACGCAGTTGCTGCAGATTTGTCCATTTGTTGTGGATTACAGTGAACTCATTGTCATGATCAAGAAACCAGTCTGAGATGATTCATGCTTTATGACATGGTGCATTATCATGCTGGAAGTAGCCATCAGAAGATGGGTACACTGTAGGGATGTAACAATATTGTAAATACCGTCATACCGCAATAATAATTTTTTTCAATAATACCGTAGGCGCATGACTCAATAAAACTATATTTCTGAGAAAAGTTTGCTTAGGCAAATGAAGCAAACGGGAGGTAGCGGGAACTACAATTCCCATCAGCCTAGGCGTGGCCATCATCCTTTGCGCTCTGTTGCCACTACAGATCCAGTAATGCGGAAATGGAGTGTGTTGCTAGTAGCGGGGAAGAAAAAAAGCTGGAAATGATCGAACCTAAAGCGGGTTTTAAATCGGATGTGTGGAAGCATTTCGGTTTCTTTCTAAAAAAATACGAAAAAGGAGAAAAGGTGACAGACAAAGAAAAAAATAGTATACAGGCATTGCCAGACTGTGGTGAAATATAAGTCGGGGAATACGACTAAAAACAGTCATGGGGACTGCAGAACACAGCACACTTGTTAGATTGATGCAGACATTGACTTGTACCGCAGAGAGACCTCTATCTCATTCATGGCTTGTCCTCTCAAGTAGTGGAAAGACAATGCACATCGTTACCCACTGCTGTCAACCTTGGCTAAATCATATCTCTCTGTCCCAGAAACCTCAGTCCCAAATGAGAGTTTTTTTTTCTGTTGCAGGGAGCATGCCCAGTGATCCCAGCTTTTACCAGATTATAGTTAAATGATAATTTTCCTTAAAAACCCCATCTCTATCTAAGTGAGTGAGTGATTAAATGTTAATTGTGATGACTTTTCAACAATACTAAATTGAAACTATTTTTTTCATATGGTTTAATAGTTTTTTGTTATTAAAATTGAAAAATTGAAGTTCCTGTTTCGAAACTTACAGATAGATGGCTAATTTGTATGTCATCGATATGCTCAGTGCTAAGGTAAATAAACACTTTTGGCACTTTTTTCGAGTCTTTACTTTAGTTTTGTTTTTCCTGTAAATTATTCAATAAATACCGTACCATGCCATTCACACCGAGTTATCACTGTACTGTGAAATTCCAATACCGTTACATCCCTAGTACACTGTGGTCATAAAGGGATGGGCATGGTCAGCAACAATACTCAGGTGGTCTGTGGTTTTGAAACAATGCTCAGTTGGTACTAATGGGCCTAAAGTGTGCCAAGAAAATATCCTCCACACCATTACACCACCACCAGCCTAAATTGTTGATACAAGACAGGATGGATCCATGCTTTCATGTTGTTGACACCAAATTCTGACCCTACCATCTGAATGTCGCAGCAAGTATCATCTAAACAGGCAACGTTTTTCCAATTTTTTTTATTGACCAGGCAATAAAAAATTGTTATGTTACTTCTTTAAGTTGTTTGTTTTTGTTATTTGTTATGTTACTTCTGTAAGTTGCTTGTTCTGATTTCCAAAATGTAAAATATAATCTGAAAACCGCTCAACTACATTCCACTGTGCTAATGTACATGTGCAGTTTAAGCCTTTCACAGGACCCTCGACTAGTTCTGCTTTCCATTAAACAATTAGACTATCATATTAGATCAACTATACGATCAGCACAGAATGAAAGAGATAATCAGTGCTTTGATTTGATATGTCCGCCTTTTATATACACAAACGCTAGACTGATTCAACAGTGATAAACAATTGCAGGCCTTCTTGATAACTTAATTGGCTGTTTTGTACAGTGCACGGCATACTGGTGGCACTTCAAATCAATGTGCATCACATTCATTCATTATTTCTAGGCAATAATGCTTGCATTGAATATTGCTCTGTTCCTCCAGCCAAAAAAGATCACTTGTACCTTCAGCTAAAAACTAGTTGGATGTGATTGGAAAGTTTAATTTGATGTCTAACTATCCGAGAACTCAACCAGGTGAAACGAGAATGATTGTGGGGTCGATCATTGGTAATTCACTTGAAATGCAATTAAACACTGTTACAGGAATCTTCTTATTAAAGTAACAAATAAATATGCCTGTTAAAAGTTAAAGTTTAAAAGTTTTTTTTATCTCTCTCGCTCTCTCAAGTCATTTATAGAATATGCGTTTTCAGGCTAAATTATTATCCCTGGAGAAGCAGTGGCGCAGTAGGTAGCGCTGTCGCCTCACAGCAAGAAGGTCGCTGGTTCGGTCCTTGGCTCAGTTGGCATTTCTGTGTGGAGTTTGCATGTTCTCCCTGCTTGCCGTTGGTTTCCTCCGGGTGCTCCGGTTTCCCCCACAGTCCAAAGACATGCGGTACAGGTGAATTGGGTATAGGCTAAATTGTCCATAGTGTATGAGTGTGTGTGTGGATGTTTCCCAGTGATGGGTTGCAGCTGGACGGGCATCCCCTGTGTAAAAACTTGCTGGATAATTTGGCGGTTCATTCCTCTGTGGCGACCCTGGATTAACAAAGGGACTAAGCTGACAAGAAAATGAATGAATGAATGAATGAATTATTAGCCCTTCTATCCCAGGTGATGTTTAAAGTTGGCCATTTTCATGGCATTTTCTATACAAAATGTTCTAGAGAAAGTTTTTTTTTTTGTTTTAGTAAGGATGGAATATAACCATTTTTTGTTTGTTTTGTTTTTTTTTACACACATTTTAAGGTCAATATTATTATCCTCCTTAAGATTTTTTTTTTATTTGCTACCGGACAAACCCCTGTTGTCCTGTGTTTCCTAATTAAACCCAATTTAAACAAATTAACCTATTTAAGCTCTAAATTGCACTTTAAGCTGAATGATCTTGATAAATATCTAGAAAAATAAATATGTATGAATATATTCACTGAGTGGAGATTAAAATTAGAGAAATTTATAAACTTCCGCCAAGTAATGATGAGAAAAATCTGCAGCCACAGGACATTGCTAGTCTCTGCTGTGATCTTTGTCATTACTTCTTCTGGTTTCTTCTACTATTCACTGGCTATCTCAATTTTGTCATCAAGAGACTATGGGCTGCCATTTTGTTTTCAGCTGCCAGGAACTGCATATTGTAGAATATGCTATTGAAGGCAAAATTATTAGCTCTTCTGTGATTGTATTACTCTTTTTCAAATATTTCCCAAGTGATGTTTAAAGTTGCAAGGACATTTTCACTGTATTTCCTATAAAAATGTTCTAGAGAAAGTCTTATTTCAGTTTGGATGTATTAAAAACATTTTTATACACATTTTAAGGTCCATATTAATTAGCTCCCTTAAGATTGTGTTATTTTTTTATTCCAGACAAACCACTGTTGTCCAATGTTGCCCAATTTACTTATTTAAGCTCTTCAATTGCACTTTAAGCTGAATAGTATGTTGCTTAATATCTAGAAGAATACATATGTATGAATGTATACACTCAGATAAAAATTAGAGGACTATTTATTTATAAACTTACTCTTGTTAAGTAATAATGTGACAAATCTGGAGCCACAGGACATTGCTACTCTCTGCTGTGATCATTCTCATCACTTCTTTCGGTTTCCTCCACTAGTGCCTGGCTATAGTGGTTTTCTTGAGTTTGTCATCAAGAGTTATTCAATAAGGTTTAGATCAGGACACTGGGCTGCCATTTTGTCATTTCAGGGTTTTCAGCTGCAAGGAACTGCTTTACTCATTTTGCTGTGTGACATGGCTCATTGTTCGCTATTGAATATTGCAAGACAATGCAGGAAAAGAATCAAATTTTGCTGAAGGATCTTCTGATAAAGATTTGCATTCCCTCTCCCATTGTAATGAATTGGGTTGCAACAGAGGTGAGGATTCAGGTGCAGTTTTTTTAGAAAATCGAGTGGCAGGCAAAATTAATACAGGTGAAAACAGCAAGAAAAAGAAGCATGGTCAAAATAACAGGTGAATGGTCAGGACATGCGGCGAAAGAACATTAACAAAAAACAAGGCAAAGGTCAAAACAAGACAAGAATAACGCTTCATAATGCTCACCTATAGTTGAATGTCTTTATAGTCATTGAAATCAGTCCATTCAAGAATCAGCTGTGTGTGTAATCAGGAAGATAACAGAAACTGATGTGTGAGGTGCAGGATGGGAGTTGTAGTTCATTAAAGTGGTATGTGTTTAGTTCTCCAGCGATCTGCAAATGCTTGATTGCTGGTGATCATGACACCCATATACAGTAGCTATATAAAAAGCCCAGCTCCTGCTGCAGTATAACCCAGAACCCCAAACCATTAAAATTCCTCCTTCACCTCATACTTGTGATAAATCTTTCCCCAGTTCGACAACAATTACAATGTTTTCCAAAGAAGCAAAAAGAATTAAGCTCATTAAAGTTTAGTCTAGCCTTTTGTTTTGGTTACTATAGAGTAGGCTCCCAGTCCAACTTCCCTTAAACTTTAAGACACTGTATGCCAAGACAGATCTTTGCCCTGTTCAACCCTGACCTGGTTGTCAATTCCAACTACAGCATTGAACCAATTAACCAATACGAACAAAACGCAATTCTCTTGTGCTTATGTGGATGACCAGTCTTTTGGAGGGACATGACTGAGTTAGCGATATTGTAAAGATTTGGAAAGACCAGCTTCTCTTGTGATGGCTGAAAAAGACATTCATTTGAATTTAATTTAGACAACTGTGCTTTAGAATACTATATATGTAACTCATGATATATGCTTTAAAAATACTGTAAATACTGCATATAATTAAAATAGTACTAAGCCGTGACCTTGTAAAGTTGTGTGACCTAGTCTTGTGTTGTCTAATTTCTTATTGCCACTGTATTGATTTTCAAGTTATAATCCACAACACCTTAAACCTTCGTCTATACAATTATGCAGTGAACCCATGTTACAGGAGGTCATGTGTGAAATAAATTTGAGTAAATATGAGCACAGATATAGCACATAAAACTCTTTTTTTCCAACATCAAGACTGCTTTTTAATACAAACTCTGCAGTGGCTACCTCCAAATTTGCATAGATATTACATATCAACACATGTACTCAAAATTCAAAGGTTTTCTATTGAAGGCACATGTATATGTAGTAGTGAAAGTAGTGACCAGGGATGTGTTAGATTTATCCTATGCAGTGTTGATCTGAGAATGTGCCATGCCATCACAACGCCGGACAAAGATGCAACTATCTAAACCTGGTGTGTCCTGCAGCCACGTTTGGCAGATGTATTTTGCATTAAGGCCCCTGAATGGCTTGACTAAATGGGGCAGCATGCAATTAGTTTCTGAAGTACTTATCTCATTAAAGTAAATGAATTATTGATTTAACGACACTCATGCTTTTAGTGGGTGGCATACTGATATTATGAGTCTTTTCTGTTGTTTGAAAAGGCACTGTCCGTCTTTGGCAAATGCTTCTTCTTAAGATGTTTTGCTTGAGGTGATTTCTATGGGAAGTGTGAAGATGGTAAAGGTAGATGACCTTGTCACCATTACAAAAGTGCATTAAAATGAAAATGTACCAGACAGATTGCTTTGTTGAAAAATTTACACTGAACCCTAGAATTTGTTTCATGATAATGTAGTTTATTTAAACAGTAAATGCCGTCAGAGCTGATGGGCATTGTTAGGCTAAACACAATGTGTTAAAAGTCATTAAACTTCATTCATCCACCAGAAAATTAGTCAGTCAAAGTAACAGTAGTAGATTGATTTTACAGTTAAAAGTGAAAACAACACTTATTAGCTTGAGTTTGCTTAAAATTATCATCTTTAAACAGTTTACCTTGAACGAACAAACAATAATATTCCACCTTCACTTGTAAAAGTGTGTCCTTTTTACACATATGTACACAGTAATGCATCATAGTGTATTTTGGCTTTAAAAGAGGAATGGTAGGAAGGGTACACTGTAAAAAAAATCCTGGTTGCCTCAAATTTTTTAACTGAATTAAATTAACCTTATGGGCTCTATTTTAACGATCTAGGTGCAGAGTCTAAAAGCATTATGGCGCAAAAGCATTAGGGTGTGTCTGAATCCAATTTTGCTATTTCAAGAACGAAAAATACGTTCTGTGCCACTGCGCATGGTCAACGGGGTGGAGCTTATTCTCTTCATAAGTTTTAGGTGTGTTTTAAGAATAAATCAATCTCATCTCCCATTTCCTTTAAGAGTCAGTTGTTTTGCGCCATGGCTCATTTACTATTTACATAATGAACTTTCTAAGTGGAAAAACTGAACCCTTCACTCGCGAGAATACAGTTAAACGGACCATCTGCAAGGCAAGAATAAGGAATAAACCTTCTCCTATGGGCCTATACTTTCACTTTCACTTGCTCTCTTGGATGAGGAAACAGTGTTGTAGGCTACGCACAGACATCCACTAGTCTACATAATTAAGTTTGTTAAGCGCAAAGATTTGTTTCGTAACTATTTCTAAATTGAATTCTAATTTTCAGCAAACAAATAAATCAGCAATAATAACAAAGTGTGGTTAAAAACGGAGTTATATCCAAACACACATGCTATGCCCCAGACGGTCCAAAACCTGACAGGTGGACAAATCTAAGCTTGTTTTAAATAAAACAAATATAAATATGCATATAATAAATGCTACTACTACAAACAATAACATTATACAAAAGCAAATTGTCATGAATAAACAAACAAAAAAAAAAAACTGGAGATGAAGAATTCATGGAGGCAGTGGTTTTTATATTTAAATAGAAAGTAATAATTTTTGTAACATTTTAATTCTTTAACTCTTTTTCATTTAAAATGAGGCACACAGCTAGCATGCTCTGCGCTGGACTTTAAACCTGCTTTCATCTGGTCTATTAAGTAGTCTATTTTAGTTCCTTAAAATAGTTATGCACCATCAATGCGCCTTAACACACCTTTTTTTTTTTTTTTTTTTAGACCAAAACACCCATGAGTCCACAATAAGGCACAAATGGATTGGCTATTTAAACAATGTGGCGGGAAATGGGAAAATTAACATTGCGTTGGTCTGAAAATTACAACAAGTTGGGGCAAACTCGTCTTGCACCTTATTGCACCCAGTGTATGATTGGACCCTATAAGTCTATTTAACTTATGTTATGTTAAACTGACTTAAAACAGCTTGTGTAACTTATAAAATTAAGCTAGAACATGATTAACTTAGATTAATGAATTACAATGACCTAAAACATATGTTGTCAGGACTTATTGATCATTTTTTATTTATTTATTTATTAGTTTTTTTTTTACAGTGTATGGTCTATACATTTAAGCTGAATAATGCATATGTGGTCGCGCTGTGATGTCAGCATGGGTCAGTCTTCAGCAAATGTAATAAATACATTAAAAATGAATAATTTAAATAAAAAAACTTAACAAACAAATATATGGTCAACTCAGAAGTTTACAGTTTTTAGGCAGAGTTGCAAAATATTGAAATATTTATTTATGTGCTTTGCTGACCTTGAAGCTTCAGCTATATTTCTCTGAGTTTCCTAACATTTTTCTTACCCAAGACCTAAAATTATTTATTTAATATGACAGTACCACCAAAATAATAAAAACTATATCTTAACTTGCAACTTCTGTGGAACATATAGTAAAATCATATATTTCACAGATAAAGATTCATATTCTACGAAGTATATGCACTGTAAAACCCAACAGTCAACTTTATCAAATGAAATGAGAGTAGTTAACTCAAAATTTACTGAAAGTAACTTCTACTCATTTGAAAAGAGTTTTGAACTCATTGTTGAAGGTAATGGTTTAATTAAATACCTCATTACTTCAACTTAAATGGAGTAAGTTTACATTAATAATCATACAGATTATTTTTTGAAATCAAATGGTTTGTTGCAATAAGTTTCCTCAAATGGTTTGAGTTACCTTAACCTTTTTCGATTTTACAGTGTAGTTACTAAAATTGTTGTTTTACAACATGTTGGTGGTTTTGTGTGGAAATGAACTATTCCTTGATAAAAACACACAAACAACAAATTACTGAGGTTTTTTGGTACAACCTAATTGTTCAATAAACTTAAATTTGTAAAAACTAACAAGTTAACTTAATTCCCACATGCTTTTTTAACACTAATCAATTGTGTGTAATCCATAATTTTTTAAAAGCGTAAATGGTTGGCAAAAGTGATGATGAACATTAGTATTTATTTTTATCACAACTCTAGAGATCCATTATAAAAAAAGTTTAAATGCACTGTGTATCCACAATTCCTATATAATATTCTTGTATTCATGATTTTAAAAAATGCTGTTCACATGTAACATGATGTGTATAGGCCGTTCTAGTCATCAGCAAAATCTGAGAACTCCCATCATCATCATCATTATGATCTCGGTGACCATTTCATTATACTCACATGACACGACCATCCTCCGAGTATTGCCGAGGTGGAAACCCAAGCCGCGCATCTCTCACCCTCCCACCCCTTTACCCGCCTACCTGTCTACAGCTAAATACATTCTTACACTGCACTTATAGAAGAAGGCTGTCTGCCATAGCCTCGGGGCTTTTGGAGGTGATGCTAAGTGCTGCAGCAAGAGCAACCATCTACTTCCGCTCCAAATGAGACCTGACACCCGAGCCGAGAGATTGCCTCATAATCCCACGTCCTAAAATGCACATTTCTTTCCTCTTCAGCACTTTTCAAATGGCTGTATGACATCAGTAAATGTGCAGAAATTCTGCTTTTTGACGTCCTACAGTATATGCGTATAGGCATTCTATCTGAATAAGCGAGGTGTAAAGTTACTTGTAATGCAGCAGGTTTGCAGGCCACCTGCTGTTTGTTTTTTTTTTTTTTTGTTTTTTGGACGGCATGTTTTCAGGCTGCAGGTCATGTCTGTTTGTGTGTAACCGGTGCCTTAGCATGCTCCCATAGCTCCTCTTGCACTTGTTTACCACTCCGTGTTTATATGGCCACATCTCTCTCTCCCTCTCACTCTTTCACTCCCCCTCCTGCCTGATTCATTTTCTACCACAGCAATTACCAGGATTGATCCTTTCAGGGTCCACTTCCACTGCTCTCGGTTTTACTGCAGGCCCTTTATTTATTCGTTGTTTCCTGTTGCCTCTCCAGCTAAGATCATCTTGGGTCTGATTGAACATTTGCCCCAAAGTGCTTTTAGTGGAAATGAGTATAACCCCACAGCAGAGCTCAGCTGACGGAAGGTGGAGCGTCCAAACGCGAGGCAGGTTTGAGTTATCGCAGGTAGTCAAATGACACGGGGTTTCGTGCAGGATGTTTCCAGGTTGGCGATACATTGATCAGCCTGGAAGTGTTTTAGCGCTGACACCTGGTCTCTGAAATGGCCATTGAGCGAGAATGTCCTCTTTTTGTCTTCACCCCAAGAGTACTCTATTTGTTCTTCAGAGTTTTCCATCACGGATAAATCACAGAACATTGTGTGACTAAAGCCCCCCCTAATACATCTGAACCCATCTAGCTCCTGTGGTGGTTCTCTTTGGAGAATGACTTGGAAAAGCACGCCATGTTCTGCCTTGCCTCTTTTAAGCACGTTTCATGTCTTCCTCACCTTTGGTTCTCTCTTACTCGAGAAACGCTCTTGTTAATAGCAATATTTATACATATCTAATTGTGCTCTCATCGATGCGTGTCTCTTCGGTGGCACATCAGAAGGGCAGGGGTTCGGCGGTGGGATTATATTTAGCAAGATCTGGCTCCCCAGTGGATTAATTAAATGTTGTGAGAGGGGTACAGTGCAGTCTGGGTAAACCGCAGGGCTGTAATTTCTCCTGCCAGCAGTGCCGCTCAGTGGGCAGGTTAAGTCACAGATTAAGGGTTGCATGGCTGGTGCCGAGAGGAGGAGATGCTGGGTGGTGGCTCATTAGGCACGACTCCCACTGTTTTCGGGGGAGTAGTGGGGAAAGGGAAAAGAAAGGAGGGGAAACAGAAGGAAAACAAACAAATGTTTCCACCATATGGGAGGATGGAGTGTTTACTAAGTGATGGTGAAGAGATGGGTTTGATTGATGTGATGGAGAAGCTTTGAGGCCAGAGCTGTCAAACAGGTGCCGTTTCTTGCTACTTCATTGCAGTAGTAAATTAGCAAACAGTGGCAATGTTGAAGATTTCCATTTAGTGTAATTCTTTTGTTAACTACATGTTACAGCTTATGTATCAATATTGTGTTGTATTATTATATATTTTTTGTCTTTGTTCTTCAATAATTCAGCCTGTTTGTCAAAAAAGGACATGTTTTCAGTGGTGATCAAAATTTAGTAAATATATATTTCTACTATTCATTTTTATTATACACTCACTGGTTATTTTATCAGATACACCTTACTAGTACCGGGTTGGACACCCTTTTGCTTTCAGAACTGCTTTAATCCATCGTGGCATAAATTCAACACAGTACTGGAAATATTCCTCAGAAATATTGGTTTACATTGACATGATAGCTTCATGCAGTTGCTGTTTGTCGGCTGCACATCCATGATGCGAATCTCCCATTCCACCACATGCCAAAGGTGCTCAATTGTATTGAGAGTTGGTGATTGTGGAGGCCATTTGAGTACAGAGAATTCATTGTCATTTTCAAAAAAACAAGTCTTAGATGATTCGACCTCTATGAGGTCTATGTGTGTTATCCTGCTAGAAGCAGCCATCAGAAGATGAGTACAGTGTGGTCATAAAGGGATGGACATGGTCGGCAACAATACTCAGGTAGGCGGTGGCATTGACACAATGCTCAATTGGTACTAATGAGCCAAAAATGTGCCAAGAAAATATCCCCCACACCATTACACCACCACCACTGGTATGAATCATTGATACAAGGCAGGATGGATCCATGCTTTCATGTTGCTGATGCCAAATTCTAACCCTACCATCCGAACGTGGCAGCAGTAATCGAGACTCATCCAACCAGGCAACTTTTTTCCAATCTTCTATTGTTCAATTTTGGTGAGCCTGTGGGAATTGCACCCTACCATTCGAATGTTTACTGTTCTTAGCTGACAGGAGTGGCACTTGGTTTGTTTTTCTGCTGCTGTAGCCCATCCACCTCAATGTTGAATGTGTTGTGCGTTTAAAGATGCCCTTCTGCATACCTTGGTTGTAACAAGTGGTTATTTGAGTTACTGTCGTCTTTCTATCAGCTGGAATCAGTCTGGCCTCTCTCCTTTGACCTCTGGCATCAACAAGGCATTTGCGGCCACTTTTTGCGTGGAAGTAAACAGCCAGTAAAGTAGTAGTAGGCATCTTTTTCTGTGGAGGTAAAATGTAGATACACACTATAGTGCTTTCACCTGGTCACTTAGTGCGTTTTGTTTTTTTCTGATCAGATAGCTATGCCATCTTAAAAAGCTAAAAGATAAAACAATTTCAGGAGGATATTTTTCCTTAAATTAATTTATTTAATTTTTAATTAACATAAAAATGTGTTAAAGGCTATATGAATCAAATAAAACAGTGCTAATGCAAAATGCAGTGCAATGGGAGGTTTGTTTCCTTTTATTTATTTTTTTATTATTATTTTATATTTTACTTAAATGATACAAAAACTATGTTAAGTTGTTGTCAAATAACAAAATTAACAAAATCATGCACCTGTAGTCTGTTCACTGTGTCTCTGTGAATAGGGAGGAAAAATAATAGAGAAATGTTAGCGTTTCATTTGCTTACAAATGTACAGTGTTTGCTTTTTGGGAGAATTTTATACACAAATAATGTAAACCCTTTACAGTTTTGAGTGATGTCTTGCATGTTTCATTTAGCCTATAATGACAGTAAACATAAAGCCTGCCTTGTGTGATGATGTACTAGAAAAGAAGCAGTTTAATTGAGAAAACCTGTAGTCTACATAAAAAAAGAATATTATAATAAGATATAGCTTGCATTTCTGTAAATATAACAAAATAACAATAATTAAAAAAGCATCAGATACACCATATTTTAGGTCAGTGTAACCTAATTAAATTTGCATATAGCAAGGGATTTGAAGATAGGAATCATGCATGCAGTATCTGTTTAGCCAAGACACAATTTATTTGGTTAAATATAAATAGAACTGTTTTCACAAATCCGTAATAAATAATCAGAAAAAAAGGCATGAAGTGACCAGGTGTATGCAGCCTCTGTACTTTCCACAACCTCAATGGATGTTTTTTTTTTTTTTTTTCCTGTTACAGTGACCTCTTGTATATCAAAAGGTATTTTGATATCTCAGTTCAAGTCCACATACCTTAAGATATATAAACGGGTAACAGCAGAATCTAGCAGATGGTGAGGTGTTTGTTATTTTGCAGTTGTATGTACAGTACATGTGAGGTGTATGTATTGTTGCATGTGTGTGTGTACAGTATGCACACCTGGTCCTGACCCCTTCAGCAATTACTAACCAGAAGAGGAGTTTCTCAGCCTGCCCTGTGACCTCTCTCCTCAAGCGTGTGTCTGACTGACCCTCATCTCCAGGAGCTGCCCAGAGCCTCCCTCAGCTCTCCTACAGGCAATTAACCTCCCACACGCACACCTCTGAAAAATGATCAGCCTCTTCTGCAATTACTCATTGTACATTACGCATAGATTTGACTCGTTCTTCGCTGCCCTACAGCCCGAGTCCTGAGGGAAATGGGTCTTTTTTTGCCTTATATCTGTAGTCTTGGATAACCCATCCTATTATATCAGGATTTGACAATGTGAGCATTTCATTTGCATTTGTGACTAAAAATAGATATGAACTATGAAAATATAAGAGTATGCATATGAATAAAAAACGTGTGTTTGTGTGTGTTTATAGATTTTTTAAGCATCCTAGATATATTAAAATCTACAAAAAATTTGATCTTTTGTTGTTACTTAAAAATTATAAATATTCATCTTTATTTCTATAGTGCTTTTGCAATGTAGATTTGTTGCAAGGCAGCTAAACATAGAAGTTCTGGTTAATTGAAACCAGCTTTGAATTGTAGTTCAGATAAAACTCAGTTCAGTGTTGTTTAAATTCCACTGCTGAATGTCGAAGCACTGAGTACGTATACATGGAGACCAATAATCTGATTTGAATATGATTAAGACAATACTCTGATTAAGAGTCTACCATGTAAACAACTTTTTGATTACCTTAATCCAACTAAAGTCATAATCGAACTAAACAGAAATCGAATAAAGACATGTAGAGTATGCCAATTTTGGTTGCATTAATGAAGTGCAGTGCAGACATTTAAACACTGCAATCAAACTACCGTCGTGTAGGATTTTCACCATATTTTGCGTCACGATAGTCTATACACACATGGCCGTTTGACACTATTCTCTGCACCTACCGAGTCAGTGAAGGATCACGCAGGCACGTCATATGGCATATGATGGTATCAAATTCCTTTAAAAAACAACACCAGCAGTTTGTACTCGCATCCAATATCTTGTTTGTCATGGGGTGCATGCATGAAATGTTTCTGAATGACAATGAAAGTGCCAAACTGCAGTTAAATTCAACAAATTAAAAATGAAACACCCGAACAAAATAAAATTCTGGAGGAATTTGAATAGCGTGGTGACACAATGGCGTTAATTGTGCACACACAAAAAGCAACTAGTGTAAACACTTTAGGCCCCTTTTACACTAATGCGCTTTCGGTTTAAAACGCATAAGTTTCGCTATGGTTACGCCATCCGTCCACACTACGCCGAAAGCGGAGCGTTTTGAAAACGCTGGAGAGGCCGTTTTCATTCTAAAACGCTGCTGCTCCGTTTCAGTGTGGATGAGGAAAAACGGAGACATCTGAAAACGGAGGAGGGACTTCTGAGATTCGCTACCTGATTGGGGCTTTTGTGTCATTGCATATCCTTCCCTTATTCCTCAAGTCCCTATCACATGACTATAACACATGGCTTTAACGCTACCGGAAGACAGTACTGTAAACAACAACATGGGCACAGAAATGGGAGCGTTGTTTGCACTATTGTCTGTTTTAGGTGCCATTGTGCAGTGATTCATTTGTTACGTTTAGTAACAACTCGACCTCGTCGTCTGTCCACAAAAATACCTTTCTTGCTTTCTTTGCCATCGCGTTCATTGTTCAACCGGCGTTTGTTGACTAACAATAACAAAATGCCGAGCGAGACGCATGCTTTCTGTTTATACTAGAACATGCATGCCCAGAGTGCACGAATGGTCACGTGATATACGTTTTTGGTGGCGTAGTGTGGACAGAGATATGTTCAGAGACGCTAGGTGAAACGCTAGTGTGGACGCGGATCGTTTTTGATCTAAAACGTCGCTAATCTAAACGTGGCCTTAATCTAATGGTCACCAACAGGTGGCCTACAAACCAAAAGTAATACACCGCTATTAATTTCCTTGCCTGATCCCACTGATTAGTTGTTGGTTGTTAAAGAGATCTGTCATGACAGCAACTGTTGCTGACAATCGTCTTTGTCTTTGGTGAATTTGCCTTCAAATTTGTATTTGAAATGAATTGAGCTTTTTCATATGATAAGTTCTGTGAGACTGTGGATCTGTGAATCACTGGTCTTGTAATTTACATAATCAGTTTTTCAGTTGCAAAAGCTGTAAATATTCGGAAGAAGTGAGGGCATTTCAGGATAAGAGTCCTGGTATATCCCATGCTAGTTTAAATAAAAAGTCTTGCGATTATCCATTATTCTTTTAGATCATGGGTCTCAAACTGGATTCCTGGAGGGCTTCAGCTCTGCACAGTTGTGCCCCAACCCTAATCAAGCACAGCTGATCCAACTAATCAAGGTGTTTAAGACTACTAGAGACTATTAAACAGGTGTGAGTTGGAGGTGGTTGGAAATAAAATCTGCAGATCTGCAGCCATCCAGGAATTGAGTTCGAGTACACTGTTCTAGGTAGTTCCTGGTTCTGTAACCAAAATGCCAATAATTACCTGGGGAAAACTAGCAAACAACAAAAAAACATCTTGTTCTTGAACTTCAACACGAACTGAAGCCGTTTGAATTTACTACAACTTCTATGTTAAGCTGCTTTAAAATAATTTACATTGGAAAAGCAATATAGAAACAACTAAGCCAAATTAAAATTAATGAATTATTATTATTATTATTATTATTATTATTGGGCAGTAGGTAGTGCTGTTGCCTCACAGAAAGAAGGTCGCTGGTTCGATCCTCGGCTGAGTTGGCATTTCTGTGTGGAGTTTGCATGTTCTCCCTGCGTTTGCGTGGGTTTCCTCCTGGTGTTCCGGTTTCCTAATGTTGCTAATGTGCTGGATAAGTTGGCGGTTCATTCCGCTGTGGCGACCCCGGATTAATAAAGGGACTAAGCTGACAAGAAAATTAATTAATGAATGAATGTATTATTATTATTATTATTATTATTATTATTATTATTATTATTATTATTATTATTATTATTATTATGGGGTCTGAGGTGATTTTGTGGCCCCTATATTTTTTGACATGCCCTGACATTTGTGCTTATTTTAGCTATTTATTACATAGCATTGACCAACATGAACACTGTAAAACCCAACAGTCAACTTTATCAAATGAAATGAAATGTAGTTAACTCAAAAATTAATGAAAATTAATTCTACTCTTTTGAAAAGAGTTTTGAACTGAGTGTTGAAGGTAATGAGTTAATTAAACTCCTCATTACTTCAACTCAAATAGAGTAAGTTCACAGTACTCATATAGATTATTTGTTTATCTCAAATGGTTTGTTGCAATCGGTTTCCTCAAACGGTTTGAGTTGCCTAACTTATTGTGTTTTAACGTACTCAGTTGGTTTGAGTTATCTTCATTTATTTGGTTTTGCTGTGCTCAAGTTGCTTTCTTTACTAAAATGGATTAAGTTCACAATACTCATTAGGATTAGTTTTTAAACTTAAATGGTTTGTTGCAATCGGTATCCTCAAATGGTTTGAGTTACCTTAACTTTTTGGCCTTTACAGTGTTTTTTATTTTTTTAGTATTCAGTACAAACTGTTTAATATTAGTGTACCAGTTACAAAATGTCCAGTTTTAATTCAATGTTTAGGATAAAAAACCTATACTAAATAGTAGTGCAAAAACTAAAAATGTATGTGATTTGTATTCAAGCAAGTCATCATTTTTCACAAATCATTAATATGTGAACTTTTATATTGCACTTCTACATTTTTCAAATTAGCAGCACTTACTCTTTCTGGAAAAAAACAAAACAAACAAAGAACAGAAACCAATCGCAATGACACATTCTCACTTCTCTCTTACGCATTGCCAGCCCTTTAAAAAACTCACACGCTTCATCATTGATTTGAGAGCAATACATCACCCAAAACTTTTAGCCTCTCATTAATGCACGTTAAGTAATTTGCGTCCAAAGATGGCTTTGTGGCCTGCTTTTTAGCATCAGTGGGAGCACGCACTGGCTACGGTTGTCATCTTATTAGGGGCACTGCGGCTAAATGTGATCATTATCTCCAGCGAGAGGGCTGCAAATGAAAGCAATGGAGTGCAGAGATAGGAGGGCCCACTGAGCAGCATGTGCTGAATTGTCTTATTTCAATTAATTTCACTGCTAATGCGCTGGATGGCTGTGATTTTAACATAGATGATTTCAATAAGCAGAGCATTGCAGCAGAACGCATCGTTTTCTCGGAAGAGGTCAGCCAAGACAGTAGAGCTTCGCCAATACTGCAGCCCCACGGTGCTTGCGACGTCCTTCGCAGTCTCTTAAAGTAACCCATAATCTTTAGAATGTGCATTTGTGACCCCCTCAGGCTCCTGTGATCAGGTTGACCACTTGAAGCGAATTGTAAACCGTTTAATTGCCCCATCCAGACCTATTGGTCTGTTTATTGTCTGTACCCTAGAGACTTTTGCACACACACAGTAGCTTCTGTAGACAACGGCTTGCGTTTTGATACTGCATAGTCCCCCCTTCCAGACCTCTGTGGCGTTATTTAAATCCCTTGCAGGCTGTATTTAGGCTCCCTATGGATCAGTGCATCCCCTGTTGCGTTTTTCCCACCGGATTGTCCATTGGCAGGCTCTTCTCTTGTTTCCGTGTCCTGGAGGGATTTCTACTCATCTTGAACTGCACCCAGAAAGTTGCTCAAAGAGAGAAAAGAAACTTTTTCGTCTTTTTTGCTCACTCAAAATAATTTCACCACCACATTTTGGCAGCAAACTTTTCAAGAGCCGGTCGCAACGCATTTGCATTCTGCTAATGTCACTGGTTTAGCATGTTCTCCGCTCCTTCCCCTCCTCTCCGCCGCAGTCCTAGACTTGACTCTGTATTCGTAATACTTTGACTCTAAGCATGGTAAATTAATGTTTGCTTTCGGTTATGCTGACTAGGCAGAATGCGCCCTATGGCACTTCATAATTACTCATAAACTCGAGATCAAATCAAAATAAATGGCTGGAGTTTCCCAAAGTGAGACCTTGGGAACGCACTTTAGAAGAACAGATTATTCACAATGCAGTCAGAGCATGAAAAGAAGGGTCTGTGAAGTCACATGCTCTTTAGAGAGCTGTGTATTAATCATTTAGAAACTCACCTGAAGTAGCGTGGAGGATTGTTTGACTGAGGCCTTGATGAGCATGCGTACAGGTATTGATAAATCTAAATGAGCATTTCACAGTTAACTATAGAGTGAGCGATGCATTCAGAGACGTTTGATCAGCGCGCAGGCGAAAATTGAGTGTGTAACACACTTTCGCTTCCTTGTCAACAACCTATAGATGCCATCTTTGCCACTCTTTTTGGTTTGTTTGTTTTTATTGATTGTATTAGAGCATCCTCGCTGTATTGTGCATGAACTGCAGCTGGTTGTGCGGAGCGCTCACATGGGTAAGAACCCGTTTTTGCTGAGTCATCTGCCTGGCACACGCAGGCTAGCAAACAGAAGAGCAGTCATTAATTTAGTCCTTCTTTTCTCTGTTTCATTGCTGCTTCTGCTGAGGATGCACACACGGACACAAAGGTTTATTCAAATCATTAAAGGCATGCATGCATGCAAAGCTAATCATTTGACCTTTGGTTTTGTGCTCTGTAGAGACAAAGGCTTGCATCTGCAAGCGGCAGAGCGCATTATTTATATCATGTGATTTATGATTAGAGTGTTAATATACAAAACGCAAAAGCAGACAGAGATCGATATGAAATAAATAGCTAAAGCCTTAAATTAGTACAGAGCTGCTTTAATTAAACAGACTTGGCCTCAAACAGGCTATTGCTAGCACCTTTAAAAGTTTAATTAGAATGAGTTCAATCCCGTACAGTTGTTGAATTAGAATAGATTTTATTTATATATTTTTTTCTTTCTTTTTTTATTATTATTTCTTTTTTTATTTTAATTCAGAAAAGGTGAAGTCTGAAAATTTTGTAAATAATTTATTTAAAATGGTTTTTGTGTATCATGTAAGGGTCCATCTAGTAGTCCAATTACGGAATTAACAGCATGGTTGAAAGTTAAATGCGTCTTAGCCTTTTCAACTAATGTGATAGAACTTTCTTATTTTTTTTAATTAATTTTAATTTGTTTACAGAGCCCAATTTAATCTTTAATCCAATTAAATTTAGATTAATCTAGTTCAAACTGATCATATTATAGGTTGTGACTTAGTTAGATCAATTAACCCAATAAATCCTTATTTTTAGTTCATGGTTCATTGTTTACCCGAAGTAGCTTAGAGTCAATATGCTGGCCAGTTACATCTGCTCACAGACACACCCTCGCAGTTCTGGTTCTTAGATAGAGGATATAACTGTAAACTAATTGTATTTAAGTAATATTAGGCAGCCCCATGCTTGCTTTTACATTAAGAAATTTTGATTTAGCCACTAGATTATGTCATACAAAGTCAGTGATTGTCAGTAATCAACAGGTCTCTAATGCTGTACCTATGCTCCATTCCTTGAGCCTGAATGTATGAACAAATCCTGGTTGTAGGTTGCGGAAACATCAGCCTAAACAATCTACTAGTTACAATGGTTTTAGGAGATATTAGAGTTTAACAAGAATTTTACATTTGTTTGTCAGGCAAAGATTTTCCTTTGGCAATTCATAATTAAACAAAATAAGCCAATTTAGAAATGTACAACATCAATTACCCAAAGATACATTTAAGAGTTAGAGATTAATACCTGATTGTGTAGAAGTACTTTGCAGCAGTTAATGGTGCACTCACACTATGTAATCCGAACCGGGCTCTGGTGCGTATCCCGGTTCATTTGGGAAGTGTGAGAGCTCTGAATCGGTCATAGGCGCAGTTCTTCGGTTAGAAGAGGTGTATCAGAGCATGGTTCACTTGGGTTTTGGCACGTTATGCTTGGAGTGTGAGTGCAAAGCGCATATGAGCCCGAAACTGAAGACGAGATGTGACTATTGAGGGACTGTTTAAAATAGATTTATTAATCATTCTTACTGCCCAATGAACACAAACTTTCGTAGTTTATCAAAGACGCAAACCCCTCACTGCGCGTCAGCTGCACCTTCAACAAACATCCTAATACCTGTGGCATGAAGTCAAAAGTGACTGATCTTTTTGGTGAATTATTTTATTGTGTCACTGCATCCCAAACGACTAAAACGATATAAAGAAATCTCCAATGTGCTGAGTGAAAGTGATTCTCTTTTGTTAAACTGGCCAGCGCATAATCGATGTCGTAAGCATGCTCTGGCTCAGAAGTAATGAGAGTGCAGGCCGCCGTGGCACTGGGGAGGGGGTCAAGTGTGCTTCAGCACAGTTCAAGGCAACTGTACATAGTGTGAGTACGCCCTAACTCGTGGTGCAGAGCTCAGAGACTCGCACACTTTTGCACCTTTCACTTAAATACTCAACAAACCATCATAAATTCAAGACAATAAAAGCTTCACAAAGGCCCTTGTCTGGTCATAATTGATGTGAAGACCATTTTCCCTGGACAGGAGCATCTGGCTAGGATCTTATGAAAGCTGAAAGCCAGATCAACATATACAAGTAAAGTTATGAAATACTTCTGTGAAATTGAGAACACATAACCAATCACACAGAGACATCGAAATGATACCAAACATGAATATAGAGCCACAAGATACACCATATTAAAAACTTAGACATTCTGTGTGAAATGACTGTGATCTGCTCTGGTGGAGAAAGTAACTTAGCCACCCTTACAATCACCTGTTTATATAACCTGTGAGGTGTTCAGTTCACTTCCAATCTTTCAGTTCTTTATTTTCCGTTCCGATTTGCTCCAGTTCGTTTGAGATACACTTTGAAAGGTTTTTCAGCTCCTGTAGCTGATTCTGCCACAGCATCTCCATTTGGGCCGACATCAATAATGCCATCGCGAGCAGCAGCAGCAGCCAAGTCCAGTGTGACTCAACACAGCCGTCGTGTGTCTGGGATCTGTAGACTGATGGTGATCAATTAGTGTAATAAACCAGTGATCAGAGAAGCTGGTCTTCAGTGTGACAGCGTAATCTGGTTTCTAATCCAGGCCTGGACTTCAGGGACAGGACACGATAGAGAAAGACGCTCGCGGTCCTTCTATTATACATCAGTAAGATGCGAGGCAGCGATCGATGATGCTGTTCATGACTGTAGTGTCCACCTGAACACAACATCTCGCTCTTGATCCCATCAGCGCCAATGCTTTACTTATTCATGGCTTCAATCATTTATTAGTTCGGGGACTTATTTGATGAATGTGTGTCGCACTTAGAGACTGGTAAATGTGTGGCGTGCTTCACATTATGTACCCGATGGACTGGAGATGTTTTCTTAAAGCAGCGGAGGTGAAGTTTGCAGGTGTCAGGCCTGATATGCTCGCCCTGGGCAATGTGGGGGAAAAAAAGGGCCATTGAACTGTTTGGAGTTTGGAGTGCTGGTCTCCCTCCTCCCCGTTTCTATCCAGCCACTTGATTTCTTCTGCTGCTGTTGGTGCACTCATGCAGAATTAGCTTATTTGTCAGCGGGTTGCGCCTCACAGCCCCGGTGCACATCTCCAAATCCATTTCCAGAAGCGAAGCACAAAAGACGTTGTCCTTATGTCATGACGACAAATTTGCTGAGCCTCCTCGATCCGAATGCAATGCAGGAAAATGGTCCCATCGCTCCTGCGGGGGTCTATGGAGCACTAATGAATGGGCTTCTGGCTGCGTGGAGTTCTCATTGCACCTTTTTTTATTATTATGATTATTACTATTGAGTGTAAGCCACATTTTTCCCTTCTTCCTCTGAACCCAAGGTGCTCTGTAAACATGACTCATACGCTGGGCTCCTGCAAGAGAGAGAGAGAGATGACTTCTTTTACAAATGTATATATCTGGAGAACTCCTTTTCCTCGTGTGAAGAAACACGCTTTTCTGGCTCTGATTTTGTCCAGGGGCGCTTCTCAAAAAAAAAAACCAACTTTCTTTAGTGGAATTTTCTTTTTTTGCCGTTCTTAGGGGCCGTTCACAAAAGACGCAGTGCTGGATTCAAAAACCGCTAGATGCAGCACTGCAGAAGGGAACAAAGCGCAGGGGTCTGGAAAAACTTTTTAAATAAAGCCAAACTTTTTTTTTTTTTTATTCTTGGCAATGTAGTGCTCATGGTGTCCAACGATGTCTTCATATTTGAGTTTTTTTATACTTTATATATAAATTCTTTGAAATTTAGGCATCATTTCATCATGTCGGATTCATTCATGTTTTAGCTTGCCACTGTAGTGCTCATGGGGCAAAACCAGTGCTCATGCAGTATTTCGTTTTTTATTATTATTTTATTTTTTTAGTTATTGTTTAGTTATCGTGTATATGATAATAAAAAAAACCTCTTTATTTGTTTATAAACATGACACTGCAGTACTGGCTTTATACACTACTAGTCAAAAGTTTAGCATCAGTTTTATTTTTTCATGTGTTTTTATGTATTCCGTTCATTAAAACAGCATTTATTTAATGTGGAAAAAAAGTTAAATTGTTAATTTTTTTTTTCATTTTAAATAACTTCTAATTGTAGTTTCAAATAAAATCATTACTCCAGTCATTATTACGTTTATTACTATTACCATAATAATATTAATAATAACAATAATAATAATAATAATATATAATATTAGAGTGATTATTTCTGAGGGATCATGCAACTCTGAAAACTGGAGCAATCAAGCTGTAAATTCATTGTTAAAATTACTGGAATAAAATATTAAATTAAATTATAAACTACATTTGAACAGTTATTTTAGTGCAATAACATTTCACAATTTTACAATTTTTATACTGTATTTTTTATTAAATAAATGCAGCCTTGGTGAGCAGGAGAAGCTGATTTTAAAACATTAAAAAATCCTACTGACCCCAAACTTTTGACTGATACTGTATATATATATATATATATAATTTAGTTATTATAATAAACAGTATACATAGTTTTAAATGAACTCAAATTGTACGTAAATCCTTTAGATGCAGGCATAATTTAGATTGATATGTTTTTGTGCAATTTTGTCAAATTTAAATGTATTTATTTTGTATTTCTTGTAGTCGAAAACTATTTAAATTTTATGTAAAATTAATTACATTTAGTGGCATCTAATTGTTGTTTTTATAGTCAAATATACAATAGTTTTTAAATGTAAATTACTTAGGGTGCATCACTAGAAAATATTTGTTTATGGTCCACACTTGCATTGGATAATATACTGACACAACTCTGATAAATAGTAATAAGCAATTAAAATAATAATGATATCATATAGATAAAAGGTCAACCAGGTGTTATGATGCCTGTTAAAGGGTTAAATAATTCACAAAAATAGTGTAAACATGCACTTTATATTTAGGATTATCTGATTAATAATTAGTTTTAACGAACTAGTTAATCCCTTACAGGCAAGTAAACAAAAAAATTGCAATCTAAGCTTTATTGTTGCAATATTTTTTTTAAAGGCGGGCCCGTGCATCCTGATGAAAGGGGTGGTCGTATTTGCTGTTATTCAGCTCATTTTCTATTTAACTATGAAGTTAAGTTTTTATAAGTATTTATAAATGATAGTTAAAGTATTTTAAGTATTATAAAATATTTATAAAGTGTTTATTTATTAAGCAATAACATACTGGCCAGCACATTCAACTTTCCTCAGTCAGAATTCGGACACTACAATAAAAAAAAAGAAAAGAAAAAAAAAGAAAATAATACTAATAATAATAATGATGATGATGATGTAACTTTTTTTGTAACCAATTTTTCTATCCTCTCTTGTACACACTAAAAGTACATTTGAAAATTTATGGATAACAACAATAGCCTATTGGTATTAAAAATAACTTTTATATGCTTCAAATTTTACTTTTGGTGCTTTACACTTTTTTTATTGGTCTTTTTTTAATCTAACATAAGTTCGAAAATGTAGAAAAAAAGTTACTTTTTTAAAAGTTTTCTCTATTTAACAACAGTTCAGGTCAGTAGTGAAAGATGGCGTCATTTACGTCAGATTCTTATTAGTCTTAAAGCCTTTTTCAATTTGTTATTTTCACAATTTATGATGGCATGGCAGTCAAAAAAGGACAAATGAGCTCATGTATGAGACAAATACTGGACCTTTGTCAGTGTGGGGAAGGTCTTTCGAATTAGCCAAACTCCCCCTGGCCTGAAAGGTGTACATCAGGCTTCCACAGTTTTGTCTGTTCAGTCGTCAAATATGTAAGATCTCTATATTATTCCTTAATCGCACTCTCATAATCACAATTAGTTTTCCATATGGTCAAATCGATTATGTTATTATACATTTATTTTAACCTGCATATACACTGGTATATTCTTACCATTTGACTTTATGTTCTCACACTAAATACATCTGATGTCAGAAGCTGGATGTGGGGCTTTTCTCAGCAGGTGTTGTTTTTTAATTGAATCCAAAATCTCTGCGGAGGCCTTCCTCCTCCTCTCCACCTCAAAGCAGCAACAATAGCTGGTTACAGAGTAATGAATGGCTAAATCACGGCTGCTTTGTTTACTCATTTGTGACTGTCACACAGTTCTCTGTTCATGGATTCCAGGAACTTTAGGCTTGCGCTTCCCAAAGGTTCCACATCTGAAAAGCCACACAGTGTGAGCTGAAAAATGACTCTGCAAATGAGTTTTTCTTTTTTTTTTTTCTCCCCCTACCTTCAATGGGGCCGCTAAAAAAGATGAAGCACCCCAAAAAAATCCATACGGTTTCATCAGGGCAAGCGAATACGCATGAATTTTAGCCCTCACCTGTTCCCAGTGACAACAAACAACTCCATCCCCACTAGCATTAGCACAGAGCAGATGTACTAATGAACCGCTCAGCGCCGTTGGAGGAGATGGTGCTGGTGCTACACATTTTATAGAAGAAAACCACACAAAGCAGTATGTGTCTGTATTTGCTAGGTTGAGTCCTGAGCTGCAAATCTAACATGTTTAGTTTAACTGTAATGTATTGATTAAACATTTCTTTAAAATTCCCAAGCAACCATACTTCCTACAGAAAACACCTATTAATATCAAGGTTATTATGTTTTTTACTTGCAATTCAGACACATATTTAACTGCTGTGGCATATAACATGTTTTTAATTATCTTTATTTTATTATACCTTTATATCACATGACAGTTTTACTCAACCCATATTTCACTCAACCTGTACCTAATCATTTTATTAAATCCATGCCATTTGTTTTGATAAGTTGTTGCATACAGTGTAAACCACCATTTTTTCATATACATTTACAGTATATATAAGAATGCTCACAGGAATCATGTATAGCAGAACTATATTCTCATTTTAGGTCTTCTGTGATTCACAGTTATCAAATCCTCATTCAATAAAGCTGCTATTTTTGGTGCATTAATAAACTAATAAATGTTTATTAATACAAATACTTTAGTCACGGAGCATCTTTACAATTAAAAAGATCAAACATTTAAATTCATGCAAATTATTGGGGAAAAAATACAAACTACAAAATGTCAAAACATTTGAATACAGTTTTGTTTCTCTTGAATTTTGCTCTTTTTAAATTTTAATTTAATATTTTTTTTCCCTAACATATAAATTTAAGTGTACTTATTTTGGACCTTATCATAAATTATTTTGTTAGATTAGTTCCAGATTTGGCTTCAGTACTGACTAATCTAATGTATATGCACAAATATAGTATTGTTAAGCTTCCCATAGAAAATATTCATTTAAATGAGAGATTTGTGAGGGGTGTGCTCATATATGTTGAGCACTGTATACTTTTATCATTCTACCGCCTACATAAAGACTAGTTCCAACAAAAATGTTAGTGATTTAAATACACTTGGTTTAATTAGGAAAATAAATAAATTAGTAATTGGAAAGTATAACAAAATGCTTAAAAGGTCTGCTGAGGTAGGTCAGTGGAAGTTCCAGGACACTTTTGTTAATGCTTTTAATAGTCATTCATAGACTGCAAAACCCAACAGTCAATTTTATCAAATGAAATGAGTTAACTTAAATTTTACTGAAAGTTAATTCTACTCATTTGAAATGGGTTTTGAACTCAGTGTTGAGTTATTTAAATATGTCAATACTTTAACTTAAATGTAGTAAGTTCACAGTACTCATATAGATTAGTTTTCAACTTGTTTTTTAATGGTTTGTAGCTATCGGTTTGAGTTGCCTTAACTTATTGGGTTTTACAGTACTCAGTTGGTTTGAGTTCTCTTCATTTATCAGGTTTTACTGTGCTCAACTTGCTTCATTGACTCAAATTAATTAAGTTCACAGTAATCATTAGGATTAGTTTTTGTGAAATTAAATGGTTTGCCCCAATAAATTTCCTTAAATGGTTTGAGTTACCTTAACTTTTTGTGTTTGATAATGTATAACACCCCTGGTTACATTGGTCTCATGACCCAGATGTTTAACAGGGTGAATGTAAAAAAGGTCATAAAAGTAAAACCTCACTTCCCTGATCTCAAGAGGCACATTGCTGATAGTCTTTCTGTTCCTGTAAGTGCACCTACCTCTCATGCTGGATCAAGTACAACTAAAGGAGTTACACAAATACCTCACACAGGACATCTTAACATTGCATTCTGATTAAAGAATGCCTACAAAGAGCTTTAGGTTCAATCCCCATTCTTCCCCTTAGCCCTTCCCCAGGGGTAAAGGCTAAGGGGAAGGGCTGAGATTTTTCAGGACTACACTTGCAACCAAGGGGTACGAACCAAGGGTCCTAGGATACCGCATCTACAAAGTCAGGAGATGCACAAATTAGTATTTTTTGTTATTATTATGAATTTTAACAACAAGCAAGCATATGTTTTATTACATTTATAACCACTTTTGTGTTTTTTGTCATGTTAAAAAAAGCACTGAAATAAAAACCGATACATTTCCCTATCTATAATCCCTAATAATAACTCCTGTATTGTAGTCTCACAACATACTTTAACGTCTGACATTCGAATACCCTGTTAAAAAAGTCTAGTGGCTGGGAATGACCTTTTAACAGTGTCTGGTATAATGGTAATATTATTTTGGTGTGTTTACATAGATGAATATGGCCACGGTGTAAATACACAGTACAGCTCTAATCTTATTGCCACATTATAACGTTATGAAAACATGATACTGTTGCCTTCAGTGATTTACTGAAGTCAAATATCAAAATATAATGCAACTGGAAAAACTAAAGCAGTCGCCATCATCAATCTTATATGAAGCAAGAGATTGTGATGACATGATGATGTGTGCAGGTGTTTAATGGTGTCCCATTAATTAGCGAATTTTGAAGCCTTTCCCCTTCACACTCTGTTTCAAGGGCCAAGGGGAAGGGGTAGGGGTACAAAAATAGAATTGGGACTAGGGCTTAATTATCAAATGTATTTATCAAAGAGGTACAATTTTGACCCTGGTATCTCACCATCCCCCAAATCAAAGGAGCACAGTCGATGTCTCCATGTGTATATGGAACTATTGAGCGACTGGACAGCAAGGCAGAAGCATTCAGTTTCGGACACAACCTCTTTGACCCTTTGTGGTCTGTCCCAGCCTGCTTGATTAATTAGTGCAGTGATGAGAATATATAGAAAGGTGAGAAGAGCATCACTCCCTCCTGAACGCACACTCAATACCTTTACCCATCTATTGAAGAGAAGGAAGGTTGTCTAAAGGAAGTGGGGCCTGCATACAGAGCACCCGCTTCTATTCTTCAGCCTATGTTTAATGTCAGTCTGCACGCACACCAGCTGTGTGCAATAAGCAGCAGTGTTATGAATACTCTAATACTTGCTGATGGAACTCTATTAGAATCCCCCTGTTTATTTGATGCCGCCGAAGCCAGAGAAGTGTTGTTATGAAGCTGGCGAATAGATAATCCAACCTCACGCTAGTCTAACCCACAGGGCGGTCATTAATAATAATCTGCGGGATCTTATCTCACTTAATAATGCAATTAGCGGCTGAGTGCATCGACTTGAGCTGTAATGTTTAGGGTCTGCAGTTCAGGGCAGGTGTTCCATCATCCCTTAATGTTCTGACAATTTACTGTCCGCGAATGAGATGCACAACAGCGATCCTCTGGATGTAAACGATAAGCGTGATTTGTTTGCCGAAGGGCGACGCGTCACGGAAATGTGGATTCTTCTTGTTTTCGTGTCACGTTTATTGATTACATTTTATAATATGAACATATTGTGCAAAACACACCCAGGCTATTCCCCTAATAAATTCCCCTGACCAAGGTCGGGCATTGTGGGCAGATCATGAGGTATAGATCAGCATGGCCGCTCTATTTGATGTATTTCTCCGACTTGTTATCTCTCTAAGCATCTGTTTCTTGTTACAAAGTGATGGCATAGTATCTGAAATGGAGACAGAGTTCCTAACCAGCCAGTTATGAGCATCAGAGGTTATTATTGATTAACTGTCTACTTTGTTATCCGGAGCCCTTTGTTTCCTCAAACTCCCCGGTTCCACGGCACTGTGGCGTTACAGCAGGTCAGAGCTCTCTCATGAGTCCTTCTGTTATCATAGATATTTATTGTCTCTGTATACCACATCTAACACTGCCTTAATATGACATTGATTTCACAAAGCACATTAGTCCTTTCGGTTCCATTTGGCTCCTTAAAGGAGCAGTTCACCTTTAAATTCTCTCACTGTTTACCTTCTTCAATCTGTCAATGCGGTGATCGTGAATGAGACCTGTTAGATTGACTGAAATGCCATAAATGCATCATAAAAGCGGTCAATATGACTCCAGGGCTGTATTTTAAGTCTTCTGAAGTCATACGATTGCTTTTGTGTGATAAACAGACCAAAATATAAAAGGAAAATTATTAGTGGCACTGGTGGCTATTAAAGGGATAGTTCACTAAAAAATGAAAAACTAACTCAATATTTACTTTTCCTCGAGTGGTTCATAATATCTAAGTTACTTTATTCTGTTGAACACAAATTAAGATGTTTTGGAGAAAGCTGAAACCTGTATCTGTTGACTTTTATAATAATAAAGCAATGGTTACAATGTTACAGCTTTCTACAGAATACCTTCTTTTATGTTCGAGAGAAGAAAGAAAATCCAACAGGTTTGGAATAAGGAAAGGTAAATGATGACAGTATCTCTGAGTGAGGTGCAGTACTCATAGTGAAGTTATTTGCAAAAAAAAAACTGGAAATATGTTTGCAACAATATACTGTTAATGAACATCCAGGCAGCTAAGAGCAACATTTCATTGAATAGCCGGCAGCTAGCTCTCTGCAACTCTCCCATGGTCACCCAGTGAAGCTAAGCAGGGCTGCGCCCAGGCAGCTAGGTTGCTGCCAGAAGTGGTGTTAGTGACACCAGCAGGGGGCACTCAACCTGCGGTCTGTGTGGGTCCTATCGCCCCAGTATATTGATAGGGACTTTATACTGCTCCCTTGGCGCTTTCTTTCGCATGAGATGATAAACCAAGGTCCTGACTCTGGTCGTTGGTCGTGGATGGCCTTCAAAAAAAAAAGAGTAGGGGTTTAACCCCAGCCATCCTGGCCATATTTGCCCAATGCGCCTCGGTTCATCATGTCCTCCTAAATGTCCCATTATCATAATAGTCTTCATCACTCTGTCTTTTGCACCAATTCCAAACCATATAATCAAATTATATTTATTTAAGTTCACAATTTATTGTTTTACGTGACTTTTAGACATCGCATACGCAGTGCACGTGATGTATTTCTCTCAAACAATGATCTCTTACCTGTGAGCTCAGAATCCTTACATTACATGGAAGTGGGCGGAATTGTTTTGCAGCCTGTGCAGACTCTGACGAAGCACGAGCGATTTACATGTGAAGTCAATGCAAAGATTGGATTAGGCATCCTGTGGTGCCAATTGTGCATTTTGTGCATTTGACATTTACAATGATGGAGATAGTTTCAAGGATGATGTCTGCTGGAGTTATACAACTTTCCTTTGGCTTAATCCCTACGGTTTTAAATCTGTTTTAGATTTTGTCCACAAGAAACAAGACGCCAAAATAAAGATGCTTCTGAGATGTTCATTCTTTCTTTTAAATCAAATCTTTTAGTTGAATCAGAGCAAAACTCTTCCGTCCTACTTTTTATTGAGCGGCAAATGGGATATGGGAATAGGTAGGTTTGAGGGTGGGTTAAGGAGTAAGACATGGTCAACAGTGTAATTCTAAAAGTGATCACAGAAAGAAATTACAGATCTAATTACATGCAGGTATTTAATCCATCATTTAAACAATGTAAAAACTGTGTAAATGTATATTTACACAATAAGTACATTGTAATTAATTAAATAATAATTTCAATTTAAGTAAGTATTTGTTAAGGCCACCTAATATGAAGTGTTACCAACTATTATGATTTCAGCAGACTTGGAGTATGCTATACTGGCAACTTTTATTATGTTATTAAGTTAATTTTAAATCAAAATGTATCACTCACCGTGTGTCCATCCACCTTTAAATTTCCCTAACTGTCTGCCAAACACCTTCAATGGTATTTTCACACAAAAATGAAATGCATTCAAGTCTGTAACAACATGAGGGTGAGTAAATAATGAGCGAATTTGCATTTTTGAGTGAACTATCCTTCTAAAGCAAATTCACTGGAGGGTGCATTACCACTTTTGTGCGAGTTTTCAAACTCAGTCACGGTAACTTAAACCCGTCGTGTTTCTGGATCCTGCTCTACATCAAAACCTACCGCGTGTGATTCAATATAGCAAAACATATGGGGCCAATGGGTTTTATGAACCCCCGCCAAGATGAGAGAGACTGATCGAAGATTCCCCCCTCCACGCGACCCTGAGCGGAAATGGCTTTAATCTGCGTTGTCGTGAAAAATGAGGGTCGGGGGAGAGAAGAAAGAGAAAACAAACTTGTTATTCCGGCCTTTCCTTATTACTCCTGTCTTGGCCTGGCGTTGTCAGACAGGCAGGTGGCACATTATGCCAGCGAAGGAGAGGAACCTGCTGGCAGAAAGAGAAAGACTGAGGGAGAGGAAGAGAACAAGGGTGAGGCGGTGGAAAAACAAGAGCTGAAAAGAGAATGATGGAGTGCGTTTGAATGGTCAGGTAGTTAATGCTTTATGAGATTGGGCCGAGGAGGTGGTGGAATGCAGTGTGAGCAGTATTACGCCACATAAATCTGGAGGCCTGCTTTCCCTGCCTGCGTTTGCACTTAATTACCTGAGCCCTGTGCATACCTATAGCTCTTCCCTAATGGCCAGCTCTCATAGCCCCTCTCATGCCACAGGCCACAGAGGCCATTTGCACACTGTGTTGTATGTGCTCTGTGCAAGACCACATATTCTATGGAGCAGCTGGTTTAGAAACAGTCCATGTTTTTTTAGCATTAATCTTGTTATTGTATTGTTGCATTTTTAGATTTATTCAAAAAAGTGTTTTATTGGTGATTTATTTCTCATAAGTTCATTTCACTTGTACTTAAATATTTTAAGTGTTGTGTTTGTGACATAAAGTATCAAAACTATTGTTTCTGTGAACAGGGCAGCACGGTTGTGCAGTCGGTTTGAGCCCCGGATGGTTCAGTTGGCATTTCGGTGTTGAGCTTGCATGTGGGTTTCTTCTGGGTGCTCCGGTTTCCCCCGCAGACCAAAGATATGCAGTACAGGTGAATTGAATAAGCTAAATTGGCTGTAGTGTATGTAAGTGTGTGCAAGAGTGTGTGGGTGTTTCCCAGTATTGGGTTGTGGCTGGAAGGGCAACTTTTGCACAAAACAAGTCTGCAGTTTAAAAAAAAAGTGAATGAATAAATGTTTTCGGTAACTTGCTGGAACTTTTATTTCACTAAGTTGATGGACATCCAACTGAAGTTAAATATTGCTTAGGGGGTGGGGCTTTCTTTTGTGCATTTTTCTCCAAAGTGCAAACTAATGGTAAGATCGGGTATTAACGTGCCATTGCTATGGAAGCCCTCAGGTTGACGTCAAATGGAAGGAACGTCATTCGAAACAGAAGCAAATGGTCAGAGTTTGACTAAAGATTACCAAAACAAACTTTTTTTTTTCAGAGGAATAACTTGCAAGGATTACGTTGTAAATTTTGATTTCAAGCGGACTTTAATCTTGTGTGTGTGCTTGCTTCCGTGCGTGTGTGTGTCGAACATCACTTTAACATGATCATTAACTTTAAATTTCATTTTATTTTGTATGGTTGTGACAAACGCAGATGTGAATATGTAGTATTTATAAATGTGACTTTAAATTTTAAAAATGCATATCTTTTTCCAATAATTATAAATTCAGATCTTGCAAATTTATATTTTTGTCATATCAAATATTATAAATATATTTTTTGAGAATTGTGCTAACTCACATAAGATTGTGTCACTTTTTTACTTGAGAATTGATCATATTCATGTTT